>NC_037596.1:21873848-22173848 GCF_003073045.1 Pomacea canaliculata | reverse complement strand
GTCTCTGGCCACTTTGCAGATATCTGTCTCTGAGAAAGATGTGTGAAAACCAATTCTGCTAGAAGATATTTGTGCAGGACTGCACTCTGTCAGTTCATTTTCCAACTGTTCCAGAATAGGTGTCACTGTTCGCACTGTAGACTGATGCCACTTACCATTAAGGCTGGCAAGAGTTCGAGAATCACTAGAAGCATAAGCAGATGAGGAGACTGACGACACTGTTGAAACCAAAGCAGCACTAGAAAAAATAGCAGCAGCTGATGGAACTGCCAAGGCCACACAAGACTGCAGGCTGGTTGAAAAAGAGACTGGAGAACATGACATGGCCCGTCGCTGGTGGGAGGCAACAGACAAGGAGGAGAGAGGGCTTGATAGCATGCTGTTTCTTGGGACAGAATGCTGCAAAGTTATCTGATCAGCACTCTGCGATCGCCTGTTGCGTGTGGCAGCATGATTTAGTCTTTCCACCATGCGAGTCAGGTCACCAAACTCGCAGTTTTTCTTTGAAACAGAAACAGGTCTTACAGTAACATTTGAGGGTGTGGAAACATGCTCAGCCTGGTGAATGTTGAGCATTTTGAGAGTGCTTGGCTGTAAGCATGACAGGTTGTAAGTTGCCTTGCTTTAGGAGTCTGGCCACACGCAGACCTGACTGTACAGGAAGTGGCCGACGCTGAAGTTGAAATGCCATCTTGAACCCTACAGATCTCCTGTTCATTTGTGCAGGAGACACTGGGAATGGGTGATCCAGTATCCTCAGTAGCAATATTTGATGGTTTCTCAGGATTATGTGTGCTGTTATAGACATCTTCATCTTCCACACACCATACATCCTGATCATCTCTTTTTCCAGTTTGCTCCGCCTGTGAATTATCCAACAGACTGGGTAGTCCCCAGTGGGAGTTTGATGAGCTATGTAAGTGAGCCTGTATACCTGAGATGGGCAGACTCAGAGTCTCAAAGGGCACAAAGTCAGGGTGCTCTTCATCATGCACAATGCGCATATCCTGCACAGTAACTTCTGGGGTAGATAATGTGGGCTGCACCTCCACAATGCGACAGGTGTACACAGTCCGACGACGAGCATCCACCGTGCTCCAGTAGATTCTTGTGGATCTGAAATTTCAAAAGATAATTTAAGTCAAAATAAAACACTGCTTAAACATTTTTTACAACTTTCATGGTACTTTAGATTTTTGTTAAATCAAATTACAGTAGTTCACTTACATGCAAGCATTTTCCAAAAACTTCACTAACATTAAAGAAAGAGGCAACGAAGAAATGTATCACTCACTTGAATTCTAGAGGAAGAAGACAACCAATGAAGTCAGATAGGGGTGCCAGAAAACCAAGGTTTTCAACCGTACAAGCACCTGTGGTCACAGATATGTATGAAATGAAATGTAATGAAAATATATATAACTAATTTATACCCTTTGTTATTTTAATGTTTTGCCAAAAAAAAAATTCATTTTTATACTTTCTCCTACTTCTTGATAACTTTAAAAATATCAGCAATGCAAACTATTTCTTTATAAATTCATTTCTCTTTAGGAAAGATGCAATGTCTCATCTCAAAAATTCACAAAATTTGATACCTCCAGTCTGCTATAGAATCAAAACAACCAACAACACTACATGCTAGTCATGCTGCTGAGAAGCAATACTCACCAAATAATACATTGATAAAACCAGCATCCAACCCACGAGCCCAAGATTTCTTCATACACCTAATGTCAGCCATGTCAATGCAGGTCCTCCGGTGAACAGCAAATTTTCTCTGCCGTCCTATCTGTTGTGTTAAAAAAAATTAATTTGAAATAAATAAGTCTCAACCTCCTAATGAGCCTCGTACCTCCTACACAAACATCTGAGATACTTCACAAGATACATTCAGTTTTATACTGTAAATAATTAAAGAGCCCTGAATGTGTATAAAGCATTCTGATTTTCTTAATATTCCATGTTATAATCTTGCCCGAGAGGTTGTTAAAGCTGTCATTAATTTAGCTGACAAGCCAAAATGGAAGACTTTTACTAGTTGCTTTACTTGCCACAGAGCATAAGAGAACTTAGCTGTTTGCAATATTTACGTTACTTCTGATTAGCCTCTTTGCTTTAATACTTTTTACTTGACCTGTTACATTCACACACAACAACATATATAATTGGTAACAGAGTCTAAAGAGGTAATTTAGGTCAGAAATAATTCAACAAGACAGTTAATTCCAATTCATATATTCTGGTGATACTAGTGACTACCAAACAGCATTTTCTGAAAACAACTAATTTATCTAATCAACACACTCTACGAGGTTAAACATTATCTTCTAAACATCAAGAAACTTAACTCCATGAAGAAGCAAAAATGTGAGTGTCAGTCAAGAAGGATCATAAAGTAGTTTCCAAGAACAAAATAAATAAAACAGGAGAAGTAAAACAAAAATCATATTATTAGCAAGAAATGTGTATCTCACTATCTATGTGTGTGTATCAACACTATTTCTGAAAACAGAACACTTACACACATCCGCAAAACTTAGTCTGACTTACTCGACAATCAGCATGTTGTTTGTGTTCTGAACAGAACACGGTCTTGTCTTCTAGAAACACACAATCACTATGACGAGCACACACGAAGTGGTAGTTGGCAGGACATCCCCGTACACAGCACCCCACAGTAGCACCTGGGGTCTTGCAGCTCTCACAACGCTAACAAAACAATGAAGCCAAAATACTTTGTTTTTGAACACAAAAGTCCCTTAGCAAATTTACAAAGTAGCCATTACCAGCAACATTATCAGTGCACTAAACTAAACCATTAAAATATCTGCCAAATTATAGGTTAGATCCATGGTCTCACACAAATAGGCTATAAGATAGGAGATTGAAATGTTTCCAAAAATTTCTAAATTTGTGTGTGAACTTGTGACTTTTGTTAAGTGCATGTGTGCATTTAACCTTTATATCTAGCTAAGAAATTCCATGCATTCAATGATGTTAGATGTTAATAAAGCAAACCCTAGAATTCATCAAAAAAAAAAAAAATAAAAAAGTAAACTTTACCAAATTTATTTCTTTCAATTCTTCAAACGTTTTGACCTCCCTTCATAAAATGATTTCATATTATCCATATTGCTTCTTTCATCATCATATGATAAGAAAACATCTTCCCTTTATAACAATCATTCTGATTGCGCAGAAGAAAATACTCTCATAAAAAACACTAAAACTACAATCTGTCCAGAGACATGAAAGGTACACCTAAACTTACCAACTGTCTTCCTCGCACCATTGCCACATGCACATTTTGCAGGGTTCCATCAGCCTCTTCAAATACTTCTGCTGACCACAAAGCGCAGTTCACGTGTACCCAGTCATCCTGACCTGCATACAGAAGTCGACCAGCACCCTGGATGCACATACGCGCACACACACATTCAAGCAAGCAGACATGCAAGCAATTTTCAAATTAGTAAACTTATTTACAAGGCTTAAGTCACCATGCATAATTCAGAACACATGTTTGAAAAATGTAAGTTTACAAAAGCTTTTATGTCCACACACATGACTGCTTGAAGGCAAGTGTGTCTCTGCAATGTCTAATGAGCGAGCGATAGTACTCTTAACCTTTCCACCATTCCAAATTACTTTTGCCAAATACTGGAATCTGTACATTTGGTTGCTAATCAGAAAATCGTTTCCAGAGAGGTAACTATGGACACACCACACCATGACATTACTCACTTCCATCTCATCATCACCAAAAGTCAGACACAGTGCACACTGACGTGAATCTTCTCCAGTGATACCAGGTTGAGAAGAGCCATCTGACCACAAAATAGAAAACTTGAAATTGAAATATTCTTGTAATATTCTCTTTTATTTAATACTTTCCCCTGATGGCAATACCATAAGAGTTACTCTGCTACCAAATTAAAGCAACAGCCATGGAGTTCCCTCCTTCAAGAAAAAACTTGCTCAAAAGAAAGCAAGGTGTAGCCTACCTGGCCAGTTACCTCCCCTAAATAATAATAAATGCATGATTTACACGTAGAGCATATTCATGATTTTGTGCTTGAGACAAGAAAAAACATGGACAACATACAAATGACGGAAGGATAAATAACTACTGATAATAAAAGATTACTAATAAAAAACAAATATAGAAAACAAAGAGGAATCGGATAACAAGAACAGAAGGTATCGTGATGGGAAGCAAGTAGGGAAGTGGCCAACAAATAAAAGAGGGAGCTTGAAGAAAGACTAGCATTGTGTCACTGTCCTTGAGTACTCAACCCAAAATACCTCTCATAACTGTCCAAAACTGGCACATCATACTGACCACGTTCAGCGAATGCATGTGGGCTGGTGGGCACATGTCTAAAAGAAGATGGCTGCAGAGAAGGTGGATTGTCCTCTCTTTCCAGCCACTGGGCATAGGTATGGTCATCAGATGGTGGCAGCACAGCCTCTGGCAACATCCCTCTGATTAAACCAAAAAGGAAAAATGTTTTTGATCAAATAAGTATCAAAAATTGCATATTTCTCTAATGAAAGAGGTAACTATGTTTGCAAAATCTCTTAACTGATTTTTATTGGTCATGTCAATAAAAAGCAATACAACAAAGCAGTATGTATGATTCAACCATGGTGCACAATAATGTAAACGCATGCACAAGCTAACGTAAACCTTGCACATTCTTTCTTGAATAGTCCAGTGCAGTTTCATCACCTCACCAAAATGCTCATTACAAAGCTCAATCTTCAATAACTACAACTGTCAAACCTCTCCCTTTGTTATTTAGAAGTTTAGAGTGCAGGTAGTTATATAAAATAGGCAGTCCTCAACAAATTTTTATAACACATAATCACTTCAAAATCCAATGCAAAAATTCAACATTAATCCATTATCAACAGTATCTCCAACGCTTCTAAGCTACTATTCACAACACGCATTTAAAATATAACCTTCAGCATGTGTTTATCAAGTGAATCATTATTGTCTTATTTGGCAGTTTAATCTACAACAAAGTCGGCCCTCACTGTCTGGCCCTGTGGCTTACTGAAGTATGCATTTTACCAAATTCATGACTTTTTGGAGTCCTGTGACTTACTTAGGCAGTGTCTTGTTATGCTGCCAGAGTCGACAAGTCTTCACGTTGAACCATGGAAAACACCTTTCCATTTGCTGGAGGAAATGACAGAGGGTACACACACATTATAGGAAAATTATCCCATACACAATTCCCTTATTTATCAGCTTTTTAATCAGGCTGTAACATTTGTATTTGATGTTCAAACTTTATTATACATCTTCAAAATGAAAAAAAAAGGAACTGAAGTTTAACCATAAATGAACTGTTTCTTTAATATATTATGAACAAAAAGTGCCACTGGCTACTTCTGCTGTAACCTGTGACCAGCATTGCCTAGACATTTAACAGCATCTTAAATCATTGTAACAATGAGTAAGAAACATGAAACTAAAGTAGTCATACAGCTGCGAAAGCCTGCATACCTTTATGAATATTGAACGGACGGAGTTATTATGCTTCCTGCGGGTGGGCAGCTGGTCCTCATCATTGAGAGCCGTCTGGATGATGCGCACCATATCTTCACTGAACTCCTCCTGCATACACACATGCATGCAAGCCCACATGCAGACTTCTAAAACAAAATCCACACTCACACTACCATGAACTACAGAGGATGTGGGATATGAGCAGCTGCTTGTCCCTAAAAGCACAGAAAAAGATAAAGTACAAGAAAACAAGGTGAGTTTACGAAGATTCCCTACAGTGAATCTTCCTCACCCTACAGTGAATCTTCCTCAATACTTCTTGGAAATCCTTTTTTTTTTAAGACAATGTCAGGAGTCACTGTCATTTGGGAGGGAGGTTAAAAGAGTAAAATACTTCTCACACTCTCTCAATCTAGATCAATAAATGAAGGACTGCAAAAGAACCTCAGCAAGGTATTCTCCGCATTAAGAGAAATGTTATTATGCTTCTGTCTAAAGTATAATCAGCTTTTTGAGTAAGCTTGAGTGGTATTTGAATGCAAGCATATGTGCACACACATGAACACTTGCATCCATCTGAACAAACTAAACTATGTCAAATTATGTGCATCATGTTCTAAAAACTTTAGGGAGTCTACTATGTATTGCAGCTTATGTACAGCTATATTGCTTCCGATACTGAAAGCTGGGGTGTTGCTCTTGCTTCCAACTCACCACACTGTTGTACATTCCACCTTCAAGCTTCAGTCTCACGGCATGAAAATCACGGGGAAAATCCTGGCCCATGCTCGTGCTTTCAATATGTTCTGTACCTCCAACTTGTTCACTAGTGCTCTGAGGTGACAATGCACAATTCCCAGCTCTTGTCTCAGGTAGATTCACTTCTGCACAAGCCGCTGAACTTGTCTCCCTACATACCCTGCCCTCATCTGCTTCACAAGTTTCTTTTGAGACATCACAGAATCTGTGGTGTTCAGGGGAGTCTTCGTTTTCCTGCGATGAATCCTGCGATGCATCCTGCACGTCATTCTGATCTCTAGTCATAATGCTCTCTCCCTGGACATCTATTACCTGCCCTTGCATGTTGAAGCTTGGCTCCTCAGCCACTCCCGCAACAGACAAAAATGCCTCAAAAAGGTTCCGGGACACATTTTTGTTTTGTAAGTGCCGTTCTGAGATATCTTCTCCTGACTTCATTTTGTCTAGTCCTGTTTCATTGGATATGCAGGAGGTGACATGATCTCCATGTGACTCATCACCAGTTACATCAGCAGCACAACTAATTAAAATATCTCCACCACCACCTTCAACAGGGTGGTCCTTCATATTGGGTTGTGGACACAAAGTCATATCGAGATCTGCCGAGTCTCCAGAAGCTAGTCGTTCAAAGATGCCAGTTTCCGACATTCTGGATGCTTTGTGCTGGGAGTCTAGAGAACCTTCACACCCTATATCAAGACTAGAGGGCAGCATACTATTGGGACAGTCTGAACTGGTCAGTCCAAGCTTTGACACATTGTTGATGACCTGATGCTGACCACTCATTTCAGTGTTGTTCTTCAGCGAACTGGTAACAGTCTTGTCTATTTCTGAAGTGCTGTTCTTCAATGCATTGGTAATACTGGCAACACCCTGGTCTATTTCTGAAGCGCTGACTAAATGTTGACAACTGTCCCCACTTACAGTTTCTGGCTTCTCTGCCTGTTTGCTTGAAGCAGTATTTAAAGATAACATTGCATAACTCCTGCCATCTCCAGGAGCTTGCAGATCTACATCACTGGAAGGCATGCTTGGTGCTGCTGCTTCAAAACTGTGTTCCAAGTTCTCATCACCCGAAGTAACTGAGTTTTCGTTGGCTAATTGCTCAGATTCTGAGCGACCTTCCTCGTCATCCTGACTAGCACTGGTCTGTGTGTCCTGCAAGCTCAACTGCTCAGCACTAGCGTCACAACCAACTTCAAGGACAGCAACTTTTCTCCGCAACCCTGCCTTCTGAATTCTCTCCTTTTCTTTCTGAAAAAAATACCAGCTGTTACTATCAACGAAAACATCATTTTGAAAAGAAGCAATGAATTTATATATTACATAGTAAAAGATCCACCAATATGAACACCTCTGAACTTGTCCGAATTGCATAAGACAAAGATCATGGCAATCTATGCTGCAACGAAGGGAAACCCTCTAATAAGGCATTCTGTACAACCTATACAATAAAATGGCTTTTCACACTGGGTAGATATTATTGAACCATTTTACATATGTGCATATATTCATGTCAGACAGACAGATTGTTATTTGTATGGATGTTCAGGCTATTTGTCTTTTATTCATGTGAATTTGTTATGTTCATTTACTCTCTCCCTCCTTCCGACTGTTTCTTCACTTACAGTTTCATCAATGCAGACTAAGTGATGAGCACACTTGAAGGATGCCAGTGAATCAATCACACTACGCAAGCCTGCCAACAGTTCTTGCCGAAGCACTGACTGCCATTGTGCAGGTCCCGAGGGACAGCACACACGACAGGTGTATTGCATTTCCTCTGGCAAGGATGACAACAACTGATACATCTCATCTGCAGCCCAAACAAAAGCATCATCACAATTAGCAAAGAATAAAACATGAGGTCCTTTCCCTGTGCACTTTGATTCACAGAGGTATCTTGTTCTTAGCATAAAATATCACACACAAAGTATTCTTTGAAATCAACAAGTTCCAACACAGCCTGTGTTACAGTATAATTAATGCATACAGCCAAAGTTTCAAGACAGTGTTTACTCTATAACCATAGTCAACCGTTGCACAAACCTGTTGACTATTCTCATTTTGGATGCATCCAGATGGTGCATGAATCTGTTAACTCTCCATATCTGGCATGAACCAAGCCATTGTGCTGCAGGTGCTTCACATCTATGCACTCAACCATTACACTAACCTGTTAATCCTTCACATTTGGCATGGACCCAGCTGTCGCAGACTGAGCACTGGACCATTTTGGACTCCCAGTCATCATCCGAATAGCATTTGCGACAAATAGGGCAGAAGTTACCTAAAAACAAAGGAGAACATGCTAATCTACTTGCGCACACCTGTAATCATCATGACAAGCAATTACCTGTTCCTTTGCCATTTCACCTTCACATATTCTGCTATACAAAAACCACAAACTTAAGAAAATGTTTAATCTCTACTCTTCCTAAAAAAACAAAGGAGGTCGCAATAACAAAATACTGGAAAGAATTTCTTGTTGACCCACCTTTATCCATTAATCTGCCACACTCATAGCAAAGAGAGAAGTCATATGTCCATGTGGCATTGTGACCTGCACCAGGAGTTGTTGCACCACAAGATTTGCACCTTACACACTTTGTGCACACCCACACATTTCGTCGTGACGGCCGTGTAGGATATGCTGGCCCCAGGCACTCTGGGTGGTATGTATCCTGGAAAAGAAACACCGAGATAGATTACAAAAGAACTGCAACTGAAAAACATTATGCTACTGCCTGTTACAAATGAACTTATTAAAGTTTTGTTAACTCATAGATGTCTCTCCACAACTACATTTGCATAGGCACAAGAAAGTACAGACAGCGTTCTGCAAGAAAGCTGATGGAGAATATTAAATAATTTTTTTTATATTTCTGATAGACTAAAGAAACTAACTGCAGACAATACTTATGGAATCTTTTTAGTTATGTTTTTGAGTGGTAATTGAAATTTTATAGCCTTATTCACTTCTTTTCAAAAATGATGTCAGTGATCAGAAGTGTAATGTCAATTCTCGGTGACAAAAAAACTATAATTTTTAGAGCAGCTTCCTTCTACAGATCTTTCATCTTATCTGGCATTCTCCAGACAACAGTTTTACATGGTTTTGCATGTTATCATGCCATGTCTGGTTTTTTCTTTTAAGCGCCATGAGCCTGTCCAGGATATGACCCCACATAGGATTACTGTATTATTAATATAATGACTGATTATTCCATATATTTTTCTTAACGTATTTGTGGTAACAGAACCAGGTTTTGTGTTGTAGCCTACGTCATGACAGTACTTTTTAAAATTCTATTTACTTCTTACTTTCCTAGATACTTAGCTATATCAAAAGATAAGCTTGAAGCTAATTTATTAAGTTTAAATTTCACAAGATTTACTGATATTGAAAAATAAAAACTTCAGTTTTACCTTTTTTTTCTTTATCGTTTTTTAAAAATGATAAAAATTCATATATCCAGAGATAAAAACACTGTGCCCAAGAGGAGAGTTAAAAGGACTGAACACATGGGTTTTTTTTAATGCATCAACACTCCACCAAACAGTAACCGTGTAACAGAATTTTGCTATAGTCATATCAGGGCAGAGAGATTTCATCCCATGGACACTTAGGCATAAACTGTTGAAGAAATAATTTTACTGCAACTTCGTATGTCACACAGTAGTATTTTACTACACAATCCTAAATCCCTTACCTGACATCTGTCACACTGCAGAAGCCCACACTGCAGACCACAAACATGGCAAAACTGACAGCGTTTACAGCACCAGTTGTCTGCCCCTCCTGCTTCCAGAAGTGGCCGGTCTTCTTCCTCCAGGCAAAACCAATGGAACGGCTCACAGCAAACACTGCAGTACAACAGCTACAGAACAGAAATATTCTTTTTTTAATGGAAATATTTGAAAAATCAAAAATACCCACTCCTCCCCCCATAAAAACATCCAGAGGAAGGGAGTCAAAAATGGAAGGAAAAACCTGTTCAGAAATGCCAGCATAGTCACCTTTTCACATCCTGCAGAACCACAGAGGAAACAGACAGCACGCATGCAAGAAGGCCCAAACATGGTCAGGGCAAGACCTCTGCTCCAGGTAGTTTCTATGTCATAATCTTCCTGTCAAACAATAAGTTATTTTTATTAAATAACAATAAGCTTTGTCAATGGGCCTCTTCTGCCAAACAGCTTGAAACTGTCACAATTCTTAAATTGAGAAATCTTATTGCTGCATTTTTCACCAAATAACAGTCGTACACTCCCAGCTTTTGAAAAGCATTTTTATGTATCAAGGTCTACACTGTTCTTGCTTTTTAATACTGAGTTAAATGAGCATTGACTTTTGGAAATTACTATTTCCTGTGAGTTTGATAGCCTAATAAATTAAAGAATGGACTTTTTACCTTAAAGTCAGCATGCACAATGCTGATAACGTTGCTAGGAAGAGACCAATAAGTGGCTGTGTTAAACACAGGTTGTGGCACAACTGGTGGCATTTGCAACCGCAAACCTGTCTGTGCACACACAAACACACACACGCATATGTACACATCACACAAAGTAAAACTTCAGTGACTACTTACCATCATCAAATGATTAAAAATCATATTTTCAAGAATATCATCTGTCTATGTCTTCAACATTCTTCAATTCTTATCAGGTCAAAGGTATAGAGCAAAATAAAAACAAACCCTTTAAGTTCTGGAAAGCTGAAATCCATTTAAAAAGAAAGTATGCTAACTAGATCTGTTCTTTTTCAAAGTATAGTAACAACTGTGTCTTTTAAATATATACATATACGAATAACAAATGCATTGAGAGAAATAAAAGATCGACAATGTTAGCTTCTAATTGTATTATTCTTTTTTTGCCAGGACACTTCTAAACAGATTGTATTTTACCTTTTCTTTGCGTTTTAGAAGACGTCGACGATGATAAGCCAGATTTGTATATGACATCTCAACAGCCGAGACAACCTCAACACTTCCATCCTGAGATCCCTCCTCCAGCAATGCTCGTCGATGAACACGACCAGCAGGGGACCTGTAGTTTTTTGGCATGTGATGATCACCATGATGGTTACCATCCTCTGCCACATCATCCTCTCTTTCATCTTGTGCTTCAGCTTCCTCTGACATTGCAACCATTTGAGAAAAAAAGCCAGGAGATGGCCGTGCAGACCGTGCTGGACCTTGACGCATTTGAGAAGAGTCCACTTCATCATTGCCCAATGTCTTGGGCTGAATAAACGCTTCAGTGGCTTGCCTGGAATAGCGAGGCCTGCGACATCTTCGCTTGCTATAACAACAAAAAAATGTGACAACTGCCATAGGTTTCCTTCTTCCTTCGGTATTACATATTAAGTGTACGCACATCAGTCTTTTGAAAAGAAAAACATTTAAGCATTTAGTTTTTAAGCTGACTTTACAGAGAAGAAATTTACATGATTGAGAAATGCTTTAGCTTTTCATTTGTGTACTTTTAAACCATTTAATGAAATTCAGTAATTCTCCAATTTCAAAGATACAAACTTCAATGTTACAATTAATATGCCAGTACTCACATGCATGCTTGTTTAAGAATGTTCTGGCCTCCAAACTTTGGTCTGTCACTGTTGCATAAAATTATTATGAAAAGAAATACAACAAAATTTACCTCAATATCCCATCTATATACATTATTATAAAATAAAAAGACCATTGATGACAGTGATGCACCTTTGTCAAACTGCCTTGAGGTAACTGGTTTTTTTTTCTTGTCCTACATCAACTTCAAATGAGTTAACTTTTTAGTAAGAGTAATTATGTCCTCATATTTTAGGAATTATTATTTTAAAATGAAGTTAGCCCAATCATGACGAAAAAATGTTGCACTCGAGTTGCCCTTTAAATCCAATGTTACGGTCAAATAAAAACATGATGTGAACAGTGTGCACTTTAATAATCATAGTTGAAGCAAGCGTAATTCTCCTCAGTAATAACATAAACAACTGCAACCTATGAAATCGGCATTAGTGAAACTTACCGACAGTACATGCACTTTCCACAATCAACAGCTAGGCATCCCTCACACTCTTTGCATCGACCTTTTCGTCGTCGAATACCACTTTTAAATGTCCGCTTGACAAGCTTAAATCTTCTACCCCTTCGTGTCACTTGCGGTGTCTTTGTCAATCCATGATGCCGTTCATCTTCTGAGGAGTCTAAATGAGTAATCACCTTAAACTTTAATATACAATTTTTTATTTAAGCATTTTTATTCCATTAACATAGAAATAAGAAAGGTTTATGGATGGAGAGGGAAATCCACATTTCTAATAACATTCACATTTTTTTTAAGAAAATTTTTTTTTACAAAACCATTAATAAGAGGTAAAATCATCCACAAGCTGTAGATTTCTCAGGTACCATCTTAGTAATTTATTTCCTCATGTTAAAGAATGTCCTATACTTTAATCCCTTCGTTAAAAAAAAAGGAAAAGAAGAACAGCAAATGTACAGTTTTTCTGAGAAATAAAAAAATCAATAATAAATAAAAAGATGGCCCAGAGGATTCAAATCTGACATCCCTCAAACAGTTTATGGACTGAAAGAAAATTTGCTGCTTCACTTTCTATACAATACTAAAAATTTAAAGACAAACCCTTAGTAGCCTCCTTTTCTGTGCCCTGAGTTCGGAGAAGTCTCTCTTTTTCTGGGGATGGTAGTGCACTGAGAGTTGGTGATGCTGACACTTCAGATGAAAAAGTTGCCAGAGGTTTCCTTACGACCATTGCTGCCCGTCGACAGACATGCTTGATACGAGGCCCTCCGGAGGCAGCTGATCGCTCTGTGACTTCCAGCTTTTCTCCTGACCCTTCTCCAATTTGCTTTTTGCTATGTATAGCAACAGGAGAAAGGGAGGATATGATTCGAGGTGGCGATGCTGACAAAACAGAAAAGCAAAACATTTGTTATGACAACTGCTCCTGGCACTTAATTTTTTCTCTTGCCCAAGACTTCTTAAATGTCAGTTTTTTTACCAAATCAAAAAAAAAGAATGAATAAAAAAACAGAGCATCTAATAGATATCTTTGGTTCATTTAAATGAACATGCAGTTAGCTCCTTTCAACATTGTGAAGCTTCATGCTCTCAAATGTATTTTGCGTTTGATGGTTTAGGGCAGCGGTTCTCAACCTTTTACTTGTGACACCCCCCCCCCCTGACGAACAAAGGTATGTCTTCACGTTCCCCTTAGCCACACAATGTAAGCTAATTTCACTAATACCGGTATAATAAACTTTTAAAAACGACCACCTTCACGGCCCCCTTGTAAGCACGTTGCGCCCCACCGTTTCAGAACCGCGGGTTTAGGGTAATCCCAGCCAGTGACACTCATGTCAACACGTTTGTCTTTTTCCTCTTGACTTCTACATTTTTTGCTGTGTTCACCACAGCCATTAACTGAAGTCCTTACTGCTCACTCAGTCCAGCTAGTTCTATCTGCAATTTTGTTTTCTTAAAATCAGCTAGACATACCACTACAGAGTAGCTTGACATTGCATCATTCTTTACTGATCAAAACATACACTTAGTTTACAAATTTGTATAGGAAAACAATACTTAACCAACTGATGGCATCAGTTCCAGAGATGCCTTGAACGCTCAGGGAGGTTGACTGATATAACAATGTATGATAAAGCGAAGCAGTTCAACCACAGGCTATAAACCTGAAGATTTTTTAAGTGCTTTCACAAATCTGTTTATAAACGACTTATTAAAGATCTACTGCTGTACAGTGCATAGACTAGCTCATTGAAGCTTCAAGCCCAAAAAAGGAAAGCATTTCCCATCAAAAAAAAATGTTGAAGTTGAAAGTCTGGCGTTTGCTTTCAGTCTTTCAGCTACATCCACTTTGTTAATCACAAAATCAAATGTCAAGACTCTAGCACAATATTTTTAAGCATCTTTTCATCACCTTATTACAGTAAAATTTAAATCTCAAATGGAATGTGCAGGAAGCAGGAAAAATGCATAAATGATAAAACTGTAGCTGATGCTAAAGAAACTTACACAAGCTTACATATTGTTCACACTTGATTACGCCACACCCTCAACAGGTATTTGGAATGTATTAAGGCCTATAAATATCAGCAAAAAAAAAAAAAAATAGGCAAGAGAATGTGAACCAGAAACTAAGAAAAAATGAGCATTAGATTGCACTCACCAAATCCACCAGGACAGCCTGAGGGTGAAAGACCGGACAGCAAGGGTGATGACTGGCTGGTAGGAGAATCAAATGGATGGGAGGCACCAGGAAAGACAGAGATTGAGAGAGGACTGGTCACTGATGACCTCAGTGATGGCTGACCTTGCATTTCATGCCTCTTTCCTTGCTGCCGAGCTTCCCTTTTCAACTGTGCCTTCAGAGACCGAGCCAGAGCTGCTTTGGAACGGTTCAGGGCAGTTCGGTTCAGCTGCAGCTTTGCTTTGCGAAGAACAATCTGCCCACTGCGCTTTGTCAGCAGGGACTCTTTCCCATCCTTGCCATGATGATGGAGTTTCATTGGTCCAGCACGAAAGAAAGCTTTGGGCGCAGAAGATGGTTCTCTTGGGAAAAGCATAAATTTGCTTTCCATGACTTCTGCATGGTTGAGTTCCTCTCTATTGGAAATGGTGTTTTTAGCACTATCTTCTTTCTCACCAGCAGCTGCAGTCTTTTCACTCAAGTCTTCAGCACTGGCCTCCAATCCAAGCTTCATCCTTACTTTCAGGCTAGGCATACGCAGTCGCTTGCCCTCAACAATGAGTGGCTGCTCTAACAATCCCCTTTTAAAGGGAGATAACTCTTCTGTGGAGACATGACCCACCAAATCCCCAGAAACAGAGTCAAAATCTACGCCACTGGATGTCACAGGATTGGCCTGACATTCTGTGTCAGTTGATGGTTTTCCCTTAGGCAGTGACACTGTGGTATTATCACTACTACTGGCAGCTTGGTCAGCTTTACCCAATTTTCTTCCAGTAGTCATACAAGAGGAAGAGCTTGTTATGGCACTTTCTGTACTTTCCTCAGCATTGGAGGCAGAGGCATCTTCTATGAGACTTTGGGGCTTAGATGCCTTCTTCTTAATTCTAGGTGTAGTTAAATTAGCATCTCCTGTCTTGTGTTGTTCTGACTTTTCCAGGGTGACTGACGATAGCTGACCACTTGCACTTCGTGTTCTCACTTTGACACCTTTTTTGGTGGTCTTAGAAATGTCCGACTTATCTAGCTGTGGGATGCCACTAAGTTGCGAGCCACTGCTTGGTGCTTCACTCTTGTCTGACCAATGACCACTTAAAGTGTGGGTGACAGGATTTACAGAATCTGCTTTATCTAAATGCTTGCCTTTGCTAGATGATGAAACAGTATCAGAACAAGTGTCCATTCTAGGTCTCTTGGAAAGTAGAGACCCCACCAGAGAATCCTCTTCTAAAAAACGTTTGTTGGGAATTATGACTCTTGAAGAACGTGAATACTGTGGCAACACAAACATAGGTGTCGCCCTTTTGTGATGGCTAGGCTGGACTGGTGAATCTTTCTCGCCTGAGTGAGGTGTACCTTTGATCTTGGATGGAGGTCTGCCCCTGCCCCGTTTGACTACCTTGTCTGCATCAATAACGTGTTTGGCTCCTCGACGTGGCCGCCCATGGCCTCTCCTGGCTTTCTTGAGAATCTGCTTGACAACAGACTTCGGCCTTTTCTCCAGAGCCCTTGACTGCTTCTCTGATATCTTCACTTTACTACTGATCACCTTTTTTGTTAATTTTGGCCAAGTCATCTTCACTTTGTCTGCAACTTTGACCTTTCTCAGTTTGTGGGGTTTTGGCATTTCAGAGGAAGGTCTATGTCGTCTCAAATTGTGAGATGTCGATTCATTATTTTGTTCCCTTTCATCTGGTATCGGCTTATGAACCTGTTCACTCTGTTTTGGGGTATTTTCTGCAGGAATTTGCTTTTCTGGAGAAGCTTTCTCCCCAGTTCTTTCACACGGTGATGATATTTATCGTCTCTGACACTATGTTTACGAGGTCGACCCACCTTCTGTATCACTCGACCCTGCAATGCATGTTTATGCTTTGCTTTCAAAGATGCCAACAGTTCCCTAGCTGCTAGTGCCTTTTGCAAAAACATATCTTTACTGCTTATCTTGGTCCCAGAATTGTCTCCTTGACCCTGTTCCTTTTCAGGATTATCCTGGGCTTCTTTATCAGCTGTTTCCTCCACATCAGACTCATGACTGATTTCTTGAGAAAGTATATGTGACATATGACCTATGGAGGGTACACGATGGATGCCCAGAGATTGGAGCTTTTGAGCTTGCAGTCTTTTTTCTTTTTGTATAACAGCCTTGAGTTTCTTTCTTGCAATCCGAACATCTTCAGCTGTGAAGCCTTCAAATTCTTCTTCCTGTTGGTGATCCACACATAAATACACACATAAGAAGAAGCACACATAGATGCACAATCGCATATATAATAAGTGAATAATGTGAAACCATGCAAGCTTAAAAAAGAATTAGCACAAAACTAAATAGTTAAAAAAGGCTTAGACTGAAGATGTGGATTTTTCCATCATATCACAAGGTCAAGTATTTCCAGAGATTTCACATAACACCTTTTGCAGAAAGAAATCCAACATCTTGAAATGCTCCTTCACCTGATAATGCTTAACGGTTCCTATTGTTTCTATGTGGGGAAGTTAACTTTACAGAACTTCAACTTGAACTTATTACAAATGGTAAGCTAGATTGTGCTCAGCCTTTTCACACACATAAAACATTTCCTCTATAGTTCTTAAAAAAACTCTGAAGCTCAGTATGCCATGAATATGAAGCATTGCTTTCTGTATCGATTTATATGGTTTCCTTACAGTGTCACGTCCCACAAGGAACTTATTTTTGGGTCATGCTGAAGTGTGTGCGCAAGCACTTTGTACCATGACAATTAGCCTTATTTCTACTTTGACGACTTCTAACAATGTTTAACTTTTGAGTTTAAAATGTGAGGACAATTCTGACCAATAATAGTGTTGATGAGCTTGACTCCCCCAACATTAACTACCAATAGTGCATACAAAGCCCGAAAGACACTAGCACATGATTTTATCTGATCATGCATTATTAAAAGCTGGCGGGCAATTACAATACTGGTATGCCAAATAATTGCTGATCTAAGCACAAGACATTTTTCACCAGCAGTGTCTATATTACCTTATTATCTTATTTTGGTCAATCAAACAATCAGGAAGGTTAAACTGAAGTACATTGTTATGAAGAACATACAATTTTCATTGGTTCTACACTAAACTTGAACATTTTACACTGCAACGTTGAAACGTAGCATTAGTAAGCTCTCATAGCATACTCTGACTCAAATGTTCATAAACAGTAGAATAAAACCGTTCTAGTTAAATGCGTGAGGCAGAATGTGTAATGCAATGTTTACTCCAACCTGTGCAATGTTTAGAAATCAGATTCAATTCCTGTAATAATTGCTGAAATTACATGTATTTATTGCAGCAAAACAGGCTTTTGAACTAAAGGTCACAGAGCTTTAAACTTTATGTAAACGCAGCATTGTTTTTTCGTGGTACATGAATGTTGTAAGGCTCAACATCTGCTGGACGCTGTGTAGCAAGTGTGTACCACTTCAATAATCGGTGTACGTGAAGACTGTAAGCGAAAGTTTGTTTCTAAAGTTCGTAAAACGTTCCAAGTTGCAGTTTACTTTACAGACTATACTCTAATGTTAAATATTACCCTGAAATAGTCTGAAGGCTACAAACTGTTAAAAACAACTTGAAGTTATATTCTTTTTGCAATAATAGCTTCGAAGGCAGCCATTTTGGATCGAAGCAGTCAACAAGGGAATAATTTACCTCTGATTCTCCAAAAAGTTCCTTGAATTCTTGTAAACCTGACTGCAAATTGTCAATAAAACAAATTGACGGATCAGAGGAGTCCACTATATCATCTATACCGTAATGGATTCTTTGTTTTTCTACTCTCGATCCTGGACGGCCTGGGAACCGTAGCCGCGCCATTACAGTAAGGTTACGCTCTTGCAATATGGCGCCTAGCGTAAATGTGACATGGCTAAAAGTTCCTTCAGTTATTAGACGGTAGCTAAAAAGCTCGATCTACATGCTTCTGGTTGCGAATGAAAATAGACCGAGTAGAATGGAATATACTTGCAACGTTCGCTTTTCATTGATTTAGTTTTATCGCCAGAAATATCATCTGAGTATTTACTTATACATGTTCTGGGCCGCTCGCTCGCCCAATAAGTGCCTGACAAGCGCGCGCCAAATTTGATCGAGCTGAATGCGGAAACGTAAATTCATCAGCATTCTAATCAAGGAATGTCATCTTGATGGTGATATCGTATAGTTAAAAAGTCTAAGTCTTTTGTTATCGTCCCTATTCACCTAGTACTGGATGTAAGATGTGCTACACAATGCAGTCGATGATGCACAAACTGTGGTAAATGTGGGGGCGGGGCAGATGCTGATTCTCAAAGTTTCGAATGTTAAAATAAACAAACCACAAATTCATTCAGGAATTGTCATAAGCAATTTTTTCATGTTAAAACGAAGAACTTTTCCCAGGCGTGCATTTAATGGTCGAATTAGACAAATGGTGTATCATAAAAAAAGCATATTAATTAATTGATATATATTATATCTACAAGTATTTTTATATATATATTGTACTTCGATCGTTTGCTCCCGTTTTCCTCAGCATATTTCTTTTTAACTTAATTCTGAAAAACACTACCATTTTTAAATATGTTTAATTTTCTACAGCCTCTCTATAGTTTGATCCAGTTTGTTTTTCCTGGCTCGATCTTGATAAAAAGCACAATGAAGAAAACCTGCAAACTGTAATTAATTATATTGACTCGTATGTGTGGTACACACAGATAGATATCTTTCCCATAAACAGCTGAGTTACTTATATACAATAAAATAATCCGTACAGAAATATACAGATTGGACAATGTATATACATCATTGTCAAAGGGTGTATGGAATGAATAAATGTTGTACCTTTAATGATCAAAAGGAAAAACATATCCACAGGAATACATCTTGTACCATATGTCATTAAAGCAATGTTTTGTAAACTTTTTTTCTCTGTGTTTGCACCAATAAATGCAACAAAGTACTGTTTGTTTTACTGCACCAGTGTAGTTGTACAACAGGCCATGCTTCAGATCTATTAAGTTATACATCCATAATGGAAATAATTGTGTACATAAGTGGAAGACTGATAAGCTCTACAGTAATAAATAGCATAAACACTGGCATGAAGATATCAAGCAAAAGCAAGATGCACAAGTCAAAATGAATGGAAGCAAATTACATTCACTACTCTAAAAAATTTCTTCATATAATTAAATGTGTTACGAAAAAATATATATTTGTACACGTGTGTATATATATTTTAGTTTAAGCTAGTTTTGTTTACTCACCCTTGAAAAAAAAAGACCTGATCACATATCACAGATCGAGCTGTGACTGCTAAATGATTTCTCTACAAATGGGAGACTTTTGCCTCTGGGGAACTAATGGTCACATGGGTGACAGTTACAACCTATACTTACCAGGTACCACCTAAACATAGCCTTGAAGAGAAACATTTGTACAAAGTTCCCACGCCAGTCACTTAAAATCCCCACATAAAACCCTATCAGCCCCCAACCTTGTCCTCCGAACTAAAGGTAAGATGCAAAACAATTTAACGTACAAGGAACAATTTAATAATAGGATTTGTAAAAAAAAAAAAAAAAAACCTTTACGATCTGTACCATTTTTGGTAGTGAATGTGTTCTTCTGGGCCGTTCCAAGAATTCTCTTCATGTGTGTGCAACTGGTCAAGTGCTCCCACGCACATACTCGAACCATTCCGTGCTTAGGGACAGGCAGACGAGGCATCTGCTTAGAGACAGCCCCGCGCTTTTGATAGTCAGACCAGTGATAATGGAATGGACAACAAATGAGCAGATGGTGGAGATCCCTTTCTGACTTTATTTTGTAAAGTGAAGCTGTTTCAATTCGCTCACAATAAAACTTTAAAACCAGCCTTTCTTTTGAAGCCAGCCGCCCCCGATGCTCTTTAACGACTCAATCAGACATGTCAGATGTGATTTTGTCATCTTTGTACTTTGTGTTAGAATGTTACTGACAACTGGTTTCTAATGCTGTTGTACTTAATAAATTGAATTTAAATCAAATTAACCTAGGCTGAAAAGAAAAAAAAAAGTGCACTTAAAATTTAGGCAGACTGGCTGGTCCAAAGACGTCCATGCGCCCATAGTTTGCCCACCCCTACACTAAAAAGACTAAACACTCAGCGCAATAAACTCGAAGCTATTGTGTCCACGCTCAGTGCACGTGGCCGTCAGAGTTTATGCGCAACTGGTCCTCCGCGGATTTAACTATTAAAAAACACGTAATGGTCAGTGTTCATCCAGAGTTGGTCCTTCTGTTGGGGCGATAGAGGACAGCGTGGGTATTCCCTGAGATGTGTCTCACCCCGCGCTACGTCGACCGCGGTGGTCCTCGACGTAACGCCAGATCCTCGCCAGCATCTGCTTATCCGTTCGGATGCGCGCTAGCACGAACCTCATATACTGTACACAAGTGCGACACTGACGCTACAGCTGTTAGCTATCTTACAAAGAGATATTCCCCCAGGGACTGTAGAGTGGTTTGCTCTTCTGTTGATAAACACCTCATCCGGTGAGACTAATCTCTCTTCAACCTGTGCCACCGCTGTTTGTTAAAAGCCACTCAACCGTGCGCTCTCTACTGACCGACAGTACAGGTGTTAGCTAACCCTCTAAAGAGGTGCAACATATGGTCGGCTTCCTCTCCCATGTTCTCTGATGCACCTCACCGTGCACTTGTCGAACACAGCTGCTATTCTCCGCTTGGTTTCTACCGCTGTGTCCTCGACTGATAAATATAAAACCCTCGATCTGCTTTGATACGCCGGCGTCTGGCAACACAGGTCACTTCCTTCATCGCTCGGATTACCATGAGTAATCGGGTGACACAAATAGTCCCACCGCAGCAGGTGATTACGAAAGTGTCACCTCCTCGCCAAGCTGCACAACCACGGGAGTGCACAATCCAGGTCACCTGTTACCTGGGGTGGAGGTCTCTTTGACCGTCACGGTCGGTATACTAGACTCCATTTACAGGACCGTTTCACAGGAGTTGCTCTTCGTTCCTGTTCCCTTTCCTGACCCCTATGATGTTTTCAGATATTTTGACTTGACTCTGGCTCTCCACTCATTCTGCCGATACACTGCCCTGAGCGACTGACATGAGAGACCGGCAGCAACCTTCACGGTTCGGTGGCTTTTTCAACCGACCGCTGTCTCCTGTCTTTGAGGCAAACCCCAGCAGGGGCGGCCATAGAAATGTGTAAACTGTGCACCTGTAAATCACAGTTGAAGCCACACCAACATATATTGAATATAAAACAGAAGGTCGAAGGGGCCACCACTTCTTTCTCTGCTCAGGGCCGCCACGAGCTGACAGCCGACACTTGCTCTGACCACGGACATGCTCTGACTGTCATTGTCTTCTGCTTATAGCATCATACTTTTGACAGCTGCAACTTTCCCCTTTAGTTAATGTCTAAATTTAAACCATTCCGGAGAAATTTTCAAATTTTTGTGCTAGTCCCAAACCCATGACAACCCTAAACTATAAAATACATTTTTCATTGCAGTAACAATCTGAACGGATTAGTTACATACTAATTGTAGGTAAAGCAATAAGCAACACTAGAAAACTTGTGTATAATAAACAAATAACTAATTTTTAACAAAAACATAGTATCTACACCCAATCCTCCTCTCCCACTGGCGGTCACCATTTCTTTGATGACTCTTTTCGCGTCGCGACCCGTATCGTCACTAAACATCTTCTGCGCCTCGATCGTCACCTTTATAAGATTTAAGAAAATTTATGTTTTTAAATTATTGGTACTACAAAAATAAATAAACATAACCACGCACTCGAAAAAGTTCAGCCACCATCTTACGAAGTAAAAACGTTTGCCATTGGCAATGCCCTTAAACAAATTTCACAACGGGCGTAGACACGAGATTTTCTCTTACTTTTTTTTTTAAAAAAAGTCTTTGCCTTCATTCATTCTTTAGCCATATATTCTTATTCAATGTATATGCATATGTTCTGGATGTACTGCTATCATTAAGCAGGTGTCACTAACCGGGTAGCGGTCCGGTGGCGCACGGTTAGCGCCTGTCACCAATACAGTGAAGGCTGGCTGTCCAGAGTTCATTTCTCGTCTCGGGCACGCTGTTCTTTCTCTGTACGAGGCATCTGTTTACATGACTGTCTGCCTTGCCGTAATATAGCCTCAGTTGCTGGCACGGCGTAAAACACAAATCCCTACCCCCCTCACTAACCGGGTATTCATTTAGCTTCGGCCTGGGTCGATTCGACTTTCGGTGTTAGGACTCGGTCTTGCGTGGAAAGTATGGACATGGCTGGGTTGATTCGACTCAGGTGAGAGGTTGACATGGCTGGGTCGATTCGACTCAAGCGAGAGGATGGTATGGTTTTGGATTGAAATTAATACCTTGTATCCGCATTTTTCTATTTGTTTACCAGCGCACATCAGTCGACTGTGCTTCATTAATGACCTTTCACAGAAGTGGCGTGTTTATATATATATTTTTTTAAATACTTGTGTCTGACTTTTATTATTGCAGAAATAATGTTTTAAAAAAATTCCTTATCAAAATAAACACAGGTGCTTTTTCCTTGTGTATTTATGAGGTTTACTCGTGACGATCTGAAACTTCAAAAGGTTTTATGTTAGCACGAATGACGTGCCCCAGCTTTGAGCAAAACAAGACAGTACAGGCATCTAACACCTTTTTTCTAAAACAGTATTATGTACAGAAGTTTCACAGAACGATCCGATTAAAATAACCGATCATCTTTTTCTCTGATGATTAAAGAGAGCGAGAAAGAGCAACAAGAAGAGAAAACAGTTTGAAACTGTAAGCGGTTTAACTTGGGATTCTTTTTCTTCTGTTTCAAACACCTTCTCCCTCTCCTCATGAATTATGTAATAGTACAAGAAACTTAGTTAAACACACGGGAAATGTAGAATGTAAGTACTGTCATACACTGTGGGGGAGGGTGGGCTCAAAGTCAGATTGTATTATCATTGCTAGCAATTTCGTGTAAGTGTTCGCGTACAAGTCGGCGTTGGTGGTGGAGGCATCGAGGGTATAATCACCCCCAGGGCAGCGGCTTGGTTACTACGTCTCTGTCCATTATACATACCCATTCCCCAACGCATCCATAATTTGATACACTTTTTCGCAGCTCTTGGCGCACACACCATCTTTGGTGAAGATTTATAACTTTCTGGGTCGACAGTCATGTCATCTTGTTCTGAAGCGCTAAGAACACGCTCCTTAAGAGTGTGAGTATGCACTTTACAAATTTTGCATTTTTTATTATTTTTTTTTTTTTCGAAGTGTGTGTCTTGCTTCAGTCATCACACTGATCCCGTCGGTCAGGGTAGGTAGCTCTGCTTGAAGTGTACCTGCAATAGACTGACACGTGAACAAGTCGATAGCTGCAGAAAACTATGACAACCGCTTACTCAAACTTACTCGTTAATCCGATACAAGTCCCATATTCGCAAATTTTAAACAATTTCTTGTACTGAGCGTGGATAATATCCTTGACATAATGTACCCAAAATAATATTGTCGTTCATCATAAAGCTGTCGCCTAGCGGGGACAAAGAGTACCACTCAAAAGCCATGTTTGTTTGAACAGCTTGAGTTGGTAATCACCACGATGATAAAAGCTTGTTCATTGGTACTCGGGGTAGTGAACATCAAACTTCTGGCTGGTTTTCTGTCTGCGTCGTGCTAGTTTGAGTGTGATCTTTTTGTTGTACAATACGAGTTTATCTTTGACACTGCGGGGTGTAGATGACGAAAAGGAGAGCGTAATTCGTCAGCTGTTTGGAAAGAATGGCTGGTCATATGATGATTAGCAATTCCCACTTCAAACTTCTAGAAAACATAATTCTAGAAAACATAACACGAGCCCTGATGCGGATGACCTCTACGGAACCACTTGCATCCGCATCAGGGCTCGTGCTAACCCTCATCATTAATATACGATCAGTTTGCCAATGAACTGAAATGATTGACACCTTTGGCAAATAATTAGGCCGTGGGTTACAACTTACAATTAACCCCTTAAATATACCTCCACGTACTTCTCTCTATTCCTCTGTTGCATCGTTGTTAACCTTTCTCCCGAGACCTCATTAACATGCTTGTCCTATCATTAAAGGGATCACATCTTTCTGTACCTGCGACGATCCTGCCATACGACAAACCCATTTCGACGTTTGTGGGCGTTTCACTCCGCAGTGAGCTCGCCTCAAATGCATTCTACAATTTCAGTTGTTGATATGCTACTCTAGTAGGTACCAGCAAGGGTGAGAAAGTCAGATGAATCGTTTACTACTAATACATTTCGCTTTCTGAAAGTGTGCTAAGAACGAGGAACCTTACTAATGACACCGGCGATTATCATTAAAATAAAACTTCCATAATCTCGGCGGCTAAAGGGAGGTAACTCGCAACTTGAAGGATAACTCTTCCAACGCAGTATTTACCGTCAAGAGAAGCCGCTCAAATAAGTTTTGTTCTTATAGAGTTTATTACGGATTCTTGCTCTGTATATTTGCGTTATGAAGATATTATTGAAACATGTAAAAATGGACATTTCAGTGATTTGAGGAACGGATGAAGATGAGGGAAATCAGCGGCCATTTTAGATAATTTATTTATGTGATTGATCGGGTAAGCTTGCATCTCTGCTCACCATACGAGACCCAGCCAGTCATTTTACGGTTCACAAGGAACACATGATAATTTAAATCACCCAGAAAGAAAGACTTTATCTTAATTGCATAAAAAAATTTTATTGACGATGAAAACAAAAAATTAGAAAATCATGAAAGGGGCAACAGTGAATTGTCTCATGAGAATAGATGCTTGTAAACAACTAAATGTCAATCATTCATCCCTATCACCCGATGCAAGCTCAACTTATCCTGTGCTGCTTCCCGTTAGCAGAGAAACGGAAAGCGTGCAACGTTTCAATTCCTGCATCTTCGTCTAATTCCCGCTTCCTTTGCTAAGGCTGCTGAGAACTTGTTGCACTCAAATCATTGGTCTGGTCACAGACACTTGTGGCAATTTGTGACAACTGTTAGAGGATTTATTTCGAAAGCCTGAATGAATGTCTTTATCTGCAGTGGTATTCATCAGACAGAATATCGTCTCCTGCACGCAAAAAAATTTGTGGGGTCTGTGTTCAGGGAAGATGGTAGAGAGAATTTGAAGAAAGTGACTTGGAAGTGTTCACAATGGAATCAAGTGTTAGTTCAATATCTCCCATGACTTCTCCCATGGAGCAGACAGAGGAATCAAAGACATTGGTTGATCCAAAGGTGAGAATGTAATTGCTTAAGTTTTTGAGTTGTTAACACTGTCTTTGTAACGCTAGCAGACACATTTAAAGAAAATGCTTAGAGTGTTTTTTTCGTAGATTTTGCTCTTAGAACACGCACATATACTTATGAATAAATGTATGAACAAGAGCAACAGAGAGAGAATATGAGTGGACTCAACTTTTCAAAGTGAAAATGAATATTTGTCTGCCCTAAATTTAGTACTTGGCTTTGAGTTAGGTCAAGACAATTGCCATATAAAGGTAGATGCTTACAGCTGGTTTAAGTAGGACTAACAAAGTTAGCATCTGGTTCGAGATCCATTGACATCATAACATCAGAGCCCTTGAGCTTCCTAGTTTTCCTGCTAAAGCATTGTTGTTGTTGCAATGATTCTTTTTCAGAAGATCTTGTCTTTTTATTTTACAGAGATGTCAATCTGTCTGACACTACAGGAATCTATAGTAATACTTTAATAATGTAACATTTTGTAGAACTAGAAGTTGTTGGTTCTGCGTGATCTAGTGGGAAAATATAAGAGGGGAGAAAGAAAGAGCAAGAAAATTGTTCTGTATACTTGGTTATCGGGCATTTAGTATTTTACTGTGTAATGCTGTTGTTGAGATTAATAGAAAAATAATTAAACAAGCAGAAGGAGTAAGAAAGTGTTTCTTTGGGTTAGATTTTTTTATCTTGAGTTTTCAGTTCAGAGTATCTAATGAACATGACCCAATGTGAGATGCCATTAATGGCACCTAATGAACATGGTATAAAAATTAACTGATAATTATGATGTCATTTTAGTACATCTCATGCAAATAACATGATGAGAAAGGTCATGCTATGATATCTAACAAACGTAAGCTGAGGGAAATTTCATTTTGTAACACCTAAGAAACATGAGCAATCATTGGATGTCATTTTCTGACACCTAGTGCAAAGAATCTAATTTATTTTAAGATCTCCAGTAAGTTATCAAGTAAACTGAAGTAAGATGTGATTTTATTTAAGTTAATTTTAGTGATTTTATTTTAAGTGAGCTGGTGATGGCATCTCATCAACCACGCATATTTACTTGCTTTTCAACCATCTAGCTTTTACTCTCTTCTCACTATCCCTGCCATAATGTTTACCTTGCAGCAACAGTTAGATGCTTACATAGCATGGATCAACTCACAGTTGAAAAAGAAAACAGGAGTGCGGCCAATACAGGATCTGCGTAATGACATGAAAGATGGCATCAACTTTGTATACATCATAGAGATTGTGTGTAAGTTCTGGGGACACTTCTGTAGCATTGTGGACAAGCCAGTCTTTCTGTAGCATGTTTGGGATGTTTGTCTCATGAATATTTGTTTTCTTATTTTGGGTTTTTGTTTTTGTTTCTATTTTTAAGAGAAAGGGTTAGGGTTATGTTTATTATGAGACTTTTGGTGATAAAATTTTGTAAGAGTTATGTATGTTTAATTCAGAATATGAAACAAAATCTGTCTTCACTCTTCTAAGGACCATGCTCTTAGTGCTTAAGAACAAGAACGAAACATGGACAGCATACGAGGGAGAAGAAAACATAACATATAAACTATAAAAGAATCAACAACCGTACTAAATGAAGGATAAAATCAAATACAGAAAACACAAAGAGGAACCAAAGAACAAGAACATGAGCTGAGATTAACATGATATTGCTAAAGGAATGGCATGAAAAAGGACTAGCATTATGGGAAAGGTTGTTAGCAGTAATATATGTATGGAAGAGATGTGTTTTCAGTGCATAAAGGATTCAATAGTGGGTAGGTGGTGGATATGGAAAGGGAGAGAAATGCAGCTAAAGTTAAATTAGAATGGTTAATCTCTGTACTAATAGACGCCACAAGACTACACAAGCTTTACTGTTGTTGTTATGCATTACTAATTAACAAGTAAAAGCTCTTCTTATTTGAAAGACAACAGTTGTGAGTTAGGCATCTGAAGTATTAGGCCATGAGTTTCAGTTTGGCTATTCTTTGTCATTTGTGGCATTCACTGTCTTTAGTTGTTGTACAGTTTCCTTCATTCATGTTTTTCATGTACTTGACTAATATTTTGCTAAAAGTCCTATATACATTTTATTATTAGTGAACTTTATAGACAGTTTTACTTTTCATAAACATTGGAATGTTCAATTTTTGGCATTTTCTACCACCCAATCTTACTAAGCAGTTCAGCTTAACACATTATGAGGTTTTTAACAGTGAAAGTGGGTCAAATTTGCTTGGGAAGTTGTTGATCAAGCCAGCCATTTATTTGCTCATTTAATATTTGTGTTTTGTATTTGTTTTTATTTATGAAAAAGCTTTTACTTTTGTAGAGGATAATATTAATAATCTGTAATTGCCACATAACTGCTGACTTGTATTTTCATGTAGCAGGAGAACGTATACCTGGAATACATCTTATGCCAACAACTTACGCAGAAATGATTGAAAATGTGGAGAAAGTCCTGCAGTTTATGGGACGAGAGCACATTAAAATGCATCGCATCAGTGCCAGAGGTGTGCTTTTCTTGATCCTAGCATTTCATTACATGCTTTAGGAATAGTTTTTGACTTAAACTAAACATTTGCAGTGTGAAATCCTTGAAGTTGAATGATGTGCCATGGCCATGTTGATGTTTTTTCCCGTACAGTGTGTGTGTATGATGTAGTGTTCATATACAATAATATATGCGTGAGCCTTCGTAGGTGTATTTGTATAGCTTTTTAGTTGCACTTTTTTGGTTGTTTTTTTTTTTTATGTGTAGAAGTCAGTTAAATTTTTCTTTAGTTTTACATCTCATCTAGACTGTATACAGGGTTGTGAATGAGTTATTTTACTGAGGCCATATTTGTAAGCTGAAACAGATATATATAGTCCATCTTTAGCTTCAGTTACTCATATATTTTATCTTTCTGTGCACATAAAACATTTTAGAAACAATTCCAAATACCATAAAACATTATAAACACAATAAAAATAGTTTAACAACTCTCTTGTTCATTATTATGACTTATTGTAACTTGGACTTCTAAATTAATAGGCCATGTGGCAGCTCATTTGTGAGAGTGGATTTTTCTAACTTGGCATTTGTTAGCCTTTATTCTGACCAATACACGGTCATAAAAAAGAATTTTTTTTTTCAGTAATAGAAGCACATTGAATCTAGAGTTTTTATTGTGTAGTATTGATCATTGTTACTCCTATAGAGTCGATAGCTGGTGTCAGCTTGTTTTTGCTTTTTAAAAAAAAAGTTTCTTTCTGCACCAGATATTGTAGACGGGAATCTCAAAGCAGTGATGCGACTAATTCTGGCGCTAGCAGCTCACTATAAACCAATGAGTGTCCGCCATTCAGTTCACACACGCTCCACAATGAAGAGTCAGTCTCTGATGGGTATAGCTCAGGTGTGTGAGGATCATTGAGTGTCATGTGTAAACAAGGCCATTTAAACAGCATTTCTTGCATTGAAACAACCCCATGCCTAGTATATTGTATGTGTTTATAAGTATGCATGTGTAAGTGTATGTGTGGGTTCATGCACAAATGCATGCTTGACAGAAAAAGAGTTGAGAGACTTTGTCAACTATGCCATCACATGGTGGACTGTCAAATGTTATTGGCGCAAAAATTAAAAAAAAATTAACATCTACATTTAAATCTATAAAAAGTTTGTATTGGAAGTTCAGAAATGTTGCATTCTGTTGGGGTAAGCTGTAAAAATGGAAGTTTATTTTGAAAAACTCAGAGAAATTGTTTATGCGAATACTTAATGCAACTCACATCCAAATTATTGTAAATTTTAAAATAGAAAATGAAGAAAAACAACATCTTTTCTTCTGCTAGCTATAGAATAGTAACTGCCGTTATTTAAGTAAGTTAAAGACAGGTCTTGTTTCTCAGGGTGCATCTGCAGCTTTGACAGAGGCACGACGCAATGTTAAGAGAGCAGGGAGACGACACGCTCGGTCGTGGTATGACAGCAGGTACAATATATATTTTGCTGTTGATCACCATTTGTTACCAGGTCCTTAGAAAATGTGGCCTTTATTTTTCTACTGCAGTTCCACATTAAAGAAATGTATGTTAAAATGTGCATGCACAGGCAGTTTAGAAACCTTTTTTGTAGGCCGCATGAGACCCCTGATCTAGAGTGAAGATAAACCACTAATGTGAAGTCATTACACTCAATTCTTTAACAGTTGAACATGGTTAAAAATTACACGACATTTTCACTAGTTAGGCTATGCAAAACTTGTTTCAGAACACCTTCGTTGCGTTAAAAATCAAGAAATTTAGTTTCATTGTTTGTGCTGTTTTATCATTAAATGAAACCTATTTGCTCATAAAATGAACATTATTATTTATCATTAACATTAATGATTCAGTAATTACTGTTTAGAAACAGATGGATAGCCTTTTTCTTTCTTTCTTTTTAAACCTTGGTTTGTTGACAACATGCATGTTGCTCCAATTACACAGGCACAACGAGAGCAGTTCAGAGCCGTGCAGTGACTCAGATCAGAATTATCTGCGTGCCGAGCCCCGCTTTCAACCTGGCAGTTTTGAGCGGAGAGAACTAGAAGGTGCTAGTGCAGGCAGCAGCCCCATCTCCAGCTGCCTTGCTAGTCCCCGTACCAGTCTTCATCTTCCTGATGAGGATTTCTCTTTGGTGGAGCAATACAGATCCTCAGACAGCATGACTGGTATGTCTTGGGCAGTTGTTATAATATGGTAGATATCATAGCATTCTTTTCTCTAGAGGTTATGATAGTTGTGGAAAACTGTTTGCTGTATGTTTATTATTTTGTACTCTTTGTAATCAAAACAGCACATAGCACAATAATTGGGACAGGTTGTGGTATTAGTCCACTCATCTACTTAGCCTCCCACCCACTTCTCTCCTGTAAACAGCTTTATGTATTGTAGTTGGAGAATAATTTTTGTGGTCTTTTATTATCAAGACATGCTCATTTATAAGTCAGAATAATTAATCGTTTGTTCATTTTTTTTAATATTTTTTTTTAGGAGGGTCAGTCTGTTTGATAGGGAGTGATTTTTTTATTTATCCCTATTTCATAGTCTGTGGATAATTAGCTATGTGAGAGAGAGAGAGTGTTTTGCTAATACTTCATTTATAATAGCATGATTTTCATTGATCGGTAGTGCACTGTATAGAAGTGTGAGGCATTCTTCAATGGAAATTTTAGTGCAGCTGTTTTGCATGTGCTATTGACAGCATCACAAGAAAGCAAAGTGCAAAGCACCTGTGTGGGATGTGCCAGTGGTGCAATGGGGGCAGCTGATGTTGAGATGCTGCATGAAGTAAAACAACAGCTGATGCAGCTGCAGGATTTGGTGAGTATGTTGAGGTACAGAGACCAGCCATTTACTTGTTACCAAACCTGTATACTGAATACTTTGGTATTTAAAAAAAAAAAAAAATTCAGTTATGCAGGTGCCAATACATTAAAATCTATTTACAGAAACAATGCATTTACAGAAAATTATCCATAATCCTCATACAAGGGGCTTGGCGTCCAAACTTTGAATATTATTGATACTTTTGGTGGTATGATTCTTGCTGTACAAAAGTTTCTGAAGTCATTTCTTCTATATGAAATTGATTTCTTGATTTATTTATTTTGCAGATCCTGACTAACTGTATTCCTGAAGGTTCTGGAACTATTCAAGACGTAGAACAATTGACAGCAGAAAACTTTGTAAGAATGTTTATATGTCAGTTTATCTGCAACATCGGAGATAGAAAGACTTTATCAATACTTCCATAATTGCATTGATTTTTTTTTTTTATAAGGTGAATAATATCAGAAATTGTAAATTACTGGTGTAATTTATTACCATATTCAGGCCACAAAGTACAGAAATTAAGTATTATTAATTAATCAATTAATATATTAATGCCAATATTGAACAAAAGTTCATTATATCTGAAGATATAATGATGTGATGCAATTACTTTCTAAATTTGTTCAGTTTACAACTCCTTGCCACTGTTTGATTGCAGGTGATTTTGAAAAGCCAGCTGCAGCATGTAACACTAGTGTCTGAATCATTGCGAGAAGAGATGTCACGGATGAAGAATGAAAACCTGCAGCTACAAGGCACAAGGGTAAACTAAATAACACCATTCTTTCAAGCTACAACTGGATTAAGAAATTTTAAATGGTATAAATCAGTCTATTGTATTATTTCTTCGAACTGAAAGAGATGTTTTGCCTAGCTAGAGGGTTTTCCCTGTTAGCAGCTTGACTGAGCCATGAATCCAAGATCTGCTCCAAAGTTGAATGCACACAATACAGGGCATCCCTGATGAAGCTGCACTTCTCATAATAGTGAAATTACTGACAGGACCCTTTTTGTTAGCTTTAGCATTTTCAATCTTTTTTTTTCTCTATTGTGCTTTTGAAGTATACACAGTATGTTTGTCATAAAATGTTCAGGAATACTGTTTCAGGCAGGGCTGCAGCACCGGCTTGCAGAGCAGGACAGTCTTCTTTCACAGCTGAAGTCCGAAAAGTTGCACATAGAATTAGAGCTTCAAGCTAAAGTTGCAGAAAATGTGAGCTATTTGATGGAGTTGCATGTTTTAAAAAATTCAGGCAGAGAGTTACATTTTTTGCCTAACAGTAACCTAATGCGAAGGCTGTTGTTATAAGGATCCATAAAGCGTTTAACAGCTGCACCTCCCTTCTTCTTCAGGCCTTGCTAAATAAGTCTTATTTGAGTCAGTAGTTATTTGTTCCCTTCTCCTTAAGTACAAACATATTTAAAGTTTGAATTTTTATCTTTCTCTCTATTGAAGTCTCTTTGTTTTTACAAATCTTGTTGCCTAACAAGTTAACATTGTAGATGATGTCACAACAGGAGTCGCTCCGCAAACAACTGAGAGAGTGCAGCGAGCGAGTGGCAAGTGTCAAGGTAATTAGGAGTGTTCGCATATTGTATGATCATGAAGTTTGAGATCAGTTCCTGGTGTGTTTGAGTATCAGCTCAGTCAAAATGGATTTACAGTATAGACTGGTCATGCAGATACTTATTTCATTAGTCTTGGTACAGTAAAACCTCATTATTAGGATCTTCCTAATTATGACCCACTTTAAGTTGCAAGTCAGAAAAGTTTCACGGGCATATTTTGCTATAGAAATGTCATCTTAGTACAACTACCTCTCCAACCCAACTTACAACCAACCCTCTATAAATCTTCATTCAAGGGGAATAATGACAATTAGCTTGACCAAGCGAAAGCAAAGATGATAAAGAAAAGCATTATATGGTTTTAAGATCTTTATTTCAACATTTAAATAAATAGATGGTGAAAGGCATGGTTTCTGGAATGAAAGCAGAGGGGTTGATCTCCCTACTGTGATCCCTCTCAGTTTTCACCCGAGTCTCTAGAGGGAGGTTTTACTGTATATGACTGTCGTATAAACCTGAAGATAAAATTAATGTCTTTTTTGTTTGAGATCCTGTGTACAAGATAGGTTGTACATGAAAAGAGTATTAAACTGCATGCAGACATTTCATAACCCCTGTATATAAAAAGAGGATGTTATTGTCAATGTTAGGTAAACTGGGTAATTTCATAAGCCATGTCCTTGCCGGGACAAGCAAAAGCTTAGATCGCATGCTTTTAACATTGTGTGCAGGGGAAAGTTAGTCAGGAGGCAGAAAGACGAGAACAGACAATTTCCAATCTTCGTGTAAGTTGTATTTTTGGAATGCAGCTACTGATGGAGGTGGAACATTTTAGACAGCACAGTGATTAGTTCATACACTAGTCAGGGAGGGGAACTGTTCTTGGTGAAGCACTAGGTGCCGCTGTTGTTTAGCATCATCACTGTTGTCTTTGTTTATTTGTTTGCAAAATCATCATTTCAAAGACATTGATATATTCTACACAGTAGATAGCTGAGTTAGTATGAGCGCTGAGCTTGTGAGTCGCTCAGGTAGCATAGTCTGTACCATAACAGCTGAAGCCAGTTTTTTTCTTTGCCTGACTACAGCAAGAGCTGATGCGCCGTGACCAGCGAATAGACCAGCTGCAGCATCAACTGAAGCAGGAGAAGGTCCTTCGACAGGAGCTACAAGATCTCCATGCACGTCTACTTGCCGTTGGGCAGACAGGGGTAATCTGGCTCTAAACCTCTGGATACAAGGTGTAAAGCTATGTCAACTTAAATTGCTGTGGCATGAGTCAAACTGCATCATACTTCATCTAAAATCAATCCATGAAGGGATCTAACTCCACAGTTTTGAAGCTTTTTCGAGTGAATAGCCTCTTTTAACCAACAAGAAATGGGGGATGAAGATGAAGATGCATAAACTGACATGAAAATATTAAGTGACTGTCAAGACCAGCCTGGTGCATCTTTGGTAAATAACCACAAAATAAATGTCGCAAGAGATGTTTCTGACCCTGCAGATGGTGATTTTCACCATGACTAGTGCAAAAATCTTCAGGATTTTCCACCTCCACTAAACATCATCACCACACCTTGCAATAATATTTTTTTGTGTAATCCCAGGAACCGAAATATCCAAATGAACATTAATACATCTCATTTCATTTTATGATTTAAAAGTAAGTTCTGTATCAAGAGAGTTTCAGGCAGGAGAAGTTGATTTTAGCATATTTTTAACTTCATATTTTTGCTTTGTTTGATTATCATATGTCATTAATTTTTTTATCATTTTTGCAAAATGAGATAATTGAGCAATATTATGGATGCCATATTTCAGTCATTGGTATCGAAATGACATGTCCAGAGAGTTTAATACCACTTTTTTGGCAAGATTTTGCTGCTTTAAAATCAGAAGTGCCTCATTGTGTGGCCAGATATTCTTGACGGGAGATGTTTATGTGTTTCTGGGGATTTTTTACTTTTGTTTCCAATTACTTCAGGCAACTTTATCAGCTAAAGTGGCCCGCCAGGACCAGCGCATGGCAGAGTTTGAAGGGCAGATGAAACAGGCGACGGTAATCTTGTGGCAAATTTGCAGCAGGTTAGTATCTATTGTAAGTAAATATATAACCCATGTCCATCGTGGTACCTGATATAAATATGTCAAAGATTTGTTATGTGCTTAAATAATAATAATAAAATACATGATTTATATAACACATAACCACGCTTATGAAGGAGCTTGCCCTCAATGCTTAAGATGAGACATGGACAGAATACGATTGAAGGACGACAGGAGAAATAACTATGCAGACAAGTGTAATAGAGATGCTTGTGGAACAGATGTGTTTCCATAGCATGTTGCTAATGCTAATTTGGACTGGGATTTGCTGTGTGGTGTAGAAAGGTCATCTGGAGATGTCCATGCTACAGCAGTCACTAGAAAACATGATGAAAGTTGCCAGAACCCGCTCTCCTCCTCTGGACCAGCTGGAGCGCAGCATCATCAATATGCTTCAGAATGTGCAAGCTGCTCGACAGCTAGAACATCCAGAGTGCAGCATGGTAATGAGTAGTATTAATAGAATGCAGTGATGTTTATAGAGTACAGCATGCTAGTTAGTAATCTACATAGCTTGTTAGTAAAAGTCCTCCAGTCCGTGAATGAATAGTGTTCATAGAGAGCTTTATGCTAAGTAGTAGCATTCACAGAGTTCAGAATGCAATTAAGCAATGCTTTTCAAGTGCAGATGTGGTATTTGACAGGTAAAGGAGGGATTTCATTTTTTACTTCGAATGTTGACCTGCAGAAGCAGCTGTTTTCATTACATCTGTCAACCTGTGTCTCATACTCTACAACACACTGGCTTTTGTCAGTGATTTGTAAAAGGATTATCAGATTCTCTGTCAGTGTGTTAGAAGAGTGTCTGTAACTGAGGAGAGAGAAACATCTGTTGCAGTTTCTAGCATTGTGGTAAAAGGGGAGAGGATGTATTGGTATCGTAGACGTTTGTCAGTCTTTTGGTGTTGTGAAGGATGGTTTTTCAGTGTAAAGGCATAATACAAATGATTTTTTTAGACAACATTGACAAATTATTATTGTGATTTGCAATAGGATAGCATGCAGTCTCACCCAGGGAGTGGTCACAAAGGAGGACCGAGACTTCGACAGCAGTTTCTCAATGTACAGAGTAAAGGTAACAGTAGTATGTCATGTATCCTTTCCTAGAAGCCAGACTGGTAGATATTTTATACCACAACAAATTGTTCACTGTCATTACAAATTATTTTCAACTTCTACCATTTATGCTTGGCACCTGCAGACAATCTCTATGTATCCATTTCTTTTGGCTTTAGAACAGTGCGTTAAGTTTGTTTACTCATATTGAAGGCATCCTTGCCAGAATTGTTTTTCTTCATTCATTAAAGTTTAATTATTTTTAGCTTTTTGCTAAGACTTTGATCTGATCTTTTATTGGTTGGAAGATGTTATAATTACCAAGAATATGTTAGCATGTACACATGCTGTATACAGCCAGATGTTTTGTTAGGGATATTTAGGCTTGCTTGTGATGTCTGTACCAGTGGCCAGACAGCGTGGGGGTCAGTGTGGAGATGGAACACCATCCACTGCTGTCCTGTACTTCTCTGGTCACTCCCTGCATCCTTTCCATTGCCTGATGCCAGGCCGGTAAGTAGTCAGGAATAACCTCACAGGTTCACAGTATCTCTTGGTCTCTTATAAACTATCCACATGTTCTTTCTTTGCATGTAAGCAAACCTGTGGGGAGATAATCAGTATTTGTTTGGGCAGGCTGGGTGAGATCAGGCTGCGGGACTTCAAGAACTTGTTTGAAGATGCGGATCAGTACCGTTACTACTTCAAGGCTCTGGACCCTGAATATGGGACAGTGAAGGAAGAGGTTAGTGTCCAATCCCAGATATGTAGATGAATGGTTTGATGAACTGGATGAGTGGGGGGGACATTTTATGTGAGACCAGGCAGTATGGACATATCCTTCATCACACATGCACCTGGGTGTTTGATCATGTGTCATCTGTTGGCTATTTTTTTTTTTTTTAACATTTTTTTGTACATTGAATTAACCTCTACGTAGGGAAATGTGTTCTACAAATGATTAATACTGTACATGATTGAAAAGTAGCTGGCTTTGTAAACAGGTGCTGTGAAATTTGAAGCCAGGACAGTTTACCCTTACCCACTTAACTGTTGTGCCTCCAGACCTTCTATCTGATGTACTGATAAGCATGGCTAATGATATATAAATTTTCATAATAGTTCTATAATGGAATGCTGTAATAGCAGTAATATAAGTAATATTTTTGCTGTTGATGACACATAGTGACCTCTGAGGCTGACGATTAATTGTGTTGACTAGATGACAGCATAGGACCATGTGATGCTGATGATTGATTGTTTTGATTTCTTTAGCTTGTGAAGGATGAAGCTGTCGTACCAGGCTGGGAGGATAAGATAGTGGCGTGGGTGGAAAGTGAGCCAGGCACACAGTGCTGACAGAGATTATGTCTTGCCCAAGAAGGTACTCAGGATGCTGTGCTGCCTACAATCTGCTGATGCCCTTTAGAACCAGTCCATGTTGACTACATTAGCATGTGGCAACTGTCCTGAAATTGCATTCTGCTGATAATAAACCTACAACCAAAGTACAATGTGCTAACAAAAAGGAAGCTGTTTAAGATCATTAGCGATTGCACCCTAATGGATTTTATTCTCATCAGCAAACAGTTTGCAAAATCATGAGTGTATGTATTTGTGAATGTGTGTGTGTAAAACATTAGAAGATACCAATGACGACCTTAATATGGGTACTTTTTGTGCGAAGGGATTAGAAATGCCCATTATGACATTATTATGGGTACTTATGTATGTTTGTATTCCAGAATGAATCTGTTCCAGAGAGTTACAACTGATCTGCTTCTTCTTAGTCACTTTTTATTTTTCTTTTATCTGAGGAAACTGCAAGCTACAGGCATATGAGATATATATATATACACCTAATTCCCTTTATAGTTATATCTATAAAACATCCCTTTTTCTTGATGAATTTTGGGTAAGAGCTTAATGTGACTCGCTTATGAAACTGCTATCCAGTTGCAGTTGTACTAGAGGACTTGGCAGTGTCTGGGCATTGTTTTCTTTGTTTCTGTGGAGTGCTGACTGTGGGTCATGTGATCCACAATTAGTGTGGCAACAAGCAAGTCCATTTTTTTGTGTGTGCATGCACAATGGCTTCCTACCAGCATCAATCACATTCTAAATTTTTCAACAGAAATTGTAATTAAAAGTGAAGAATTTTATATTCTAAAACTTGTTTTATTTATTTTTGACAAAATTATATATCACAGTTGGATTGGTGCTTGATAAATTTACCATTGTACATAACACTACACGCAAGCAAACCCTTTGAGCTCTGTGTGTGAAATAGCAACACTGATTATGTCTGCCTTGATAAGTGCATGGTAGCAGGGGGGGAAATGGTTCTATAGCAGCAAGCATGAAGAAACATCCTACTGACAGACATCTCTTGACAAGCACATTTTGGTTTTGTTTTTTTTTCTCAGCCACTCAGTACTACCAGGATGCCTTTTTCACATTTCCACAATCTAGGATGTTGAACATATTTCTGAAGCTGCAAAGTGTTGCTACTTAAATTGGATTTGTTTTATTGAAAATGCTACTTACCATAATGCTACAGTAATATGGTGTGTATACTATTTAAAATTAAGACAAGCATACAGGCTTTTTACATTGTGCAGGATGTTTCTGTGATGTGACAATTCATGTACTTCGACACTCGCGAGTTCATGGAACCCATAAAACAGACTGTTGCCAGTCTACCTTCTGTCACGTAACAGGGTCTAGGCTGAATATATTGCTTGTTGTTCTGAAATATAGTGATCTGTTGTTTTAGAGATGTTGTAACCTGTTATCAGGTTTTGTGATCAGCTTTCCATGTGCATCCTCAACACAGTTTTCATTATTTTTGGTTCTCTTCAGCAACCTAGGACTGCTGAGAGTTTTATTTGTTGAAAGACTTTTTTTGGGCAAAGCCATAGTTTCATGAGAGAAGTGTACTGATGATAATTGCACATAAATCTGATTATTTTAATACCCGATGTGTATAATGTTGGCAGTCACTTCATGGTGTGGTTGTTCTCACATTCCATTTTCATGCACACTTGTTATATCCTCTTTGAATTGGAGTCCTGCCAGAAATGCCTTTTGTATGTTTTACCTCTTCTTATTAATGTATGTTGCTTGATGAAATTTGTTGTTTTTGGTGTACTGATGCTTTGAATGTGGTGCAAAACATTTTCAGACTTCTGAAATATCTATATCTGTTCAGGATAGCAGCCTAATGTAGAAAATTTAACTGAGTAGATGGTCACAATAGGTTTTCAGCAAATTGTATAACGCAAATTTGCTGTTGTGGATACTTAATTAACATGGTTCTGACAATTCTTTCAGTATGATGTTCATGCTTTCTTCATTTCAGGAAGTGCCTATGTTCTTTGCATTCTCCCTCTTTGGTGTGATGTGCCCATTCCATGGGCGACGTTAATATGCTATTTAAAGATGCTGGGGTTAGGTGAAGCAGCATATCTGAAAGCAGTGGTGATACTAGTATGCCAGCTTAACTCACCTGGACACTGGCACCTTACTGCTTAATTCTGACCACCATTGCTTTAACGTGATGTGACCAAAGGTTACATTAATCCAGTATATGCAAACAAGGCCCAATGTGTTAACTTTTGGGTGGGAGTTGATGCCACTTTTTCCCCTCTAAGTCATGGAGATTCACATGAGGTGATTGTGTTTGTGAAGTAGCTGCTTGTACAATCTTGCACGTGCAATGGATGTCATCCAAATCAGTTTCCTCAGGCTTTGACCATCTTACATGCAGGTTATGCCAAAACTGAAAATATTTTTTTGTGTTGATTATTGGATGTTGCAGTCAGAAAGTTGTCATTTTTTTCTGGTGAATGTATAAAAGTGGTAGTATCATATTGGTTTTTTTTTTTAAATAGCACAGTTTAAATGTGCTAGAATGCAGGTAAACTAGGTGTGTCATTTTGAAGGTAACCCTAACCATTACAGCAAACAGTTGGAAAAGAACTACTGCTAAGGGTTTTCATATTAACAGCACTTGCTTGTAAAGTGTGCTCCTTTGAGGGCTGTAGTAAACTTTTCTTTTACTGTAGCAACAATCAGTAGGATTAATGTATTGCAATAACCCAAGTCGACAGTCTACAGAACTACCAGAATACTCAAGAAAGAAAACAAGATAGTAGTAACATTTCAAACCTTTCACCAGTGATAATGCAGGTGACATTTTTGAGAGAAAAACTGCTGTAGTTGTATTTGACCCAGTTTTTGTGTTGGGAACTCAGGTTGAATGGACTTGAAGATTTGTAGAAAATTAGTTGTCTGCTGTGATCTCGGCTATCACTGCCACCCATATTTTAAAAGTGTGTGTCTATGCTTGTTTTTCTCTCCACGTTTTAAAAGTGTTTGTTTTTATCTCCATTTTGGCATGGTAATCTCAGTGAAGCATCCGTTTTCTGTTCTCAATGGTGATAGTAGCTTTTTTTAAGTTTGGTTTTAAACATTCCAAGAAAATTGCAGTGATTCTGTTATATAAATATCTACAGATATAACCATGCATCACAGTATTCCTTGATATCATTCCACATATTTCATGGATAGATTTGTGACCTTTTAGACCTGCCATATTCTTTTTTAAAAGTAAAATTTCCAAAATATTACACATGGAAAGCAAATTAACATGTGTATATGCAGGTATGAAAGAGAGAACAACCATGTGCAGCATTTCATTCGATGCCGAAACCTGTGTTTACCTCGTCAGTTTTGTAACACAGTAATGTTTTCAATGCAACACATCCATTTCAAGAATTCATACTTGAAGGATGGTGTGGAAGTCTGGAGCACCATTGTTTCAATAAAATTCATACATTTCACGTTACTGCTTATTTTATCAGTCATGTGTCGTACATATCATCACGACTATTCAGTAAGGCTTTGCAAACATCACTTCTAGTCGTCATCTGAAACAAAAGTAACAGAGTGAAGATATGATTGATAATGAGACTAAAAAAGTATTGTAAAATCAGTATTTACTGCATGTAAGCCTGAATATTAACACTGTTTAATGCGCATGCAAAAATGTGTTCTCACGATGTAGATGCCTTTAAGTTTTTTTTCTTTTCTTAGTGGTGCAGAAAGTTTTTGACTAGTGTGACACAAACCAGAGTAACACCCTTACGGTGGCATAGGTTTGACTGTCAAATGAAAAGTGTGTTTAAGAACTAGTCTCTGTTCACATGGTGACATCCAGTTTTCATTGCGATTTTTTTTTTCTCATTCAAAGCAGCCTAGGAAGTGTGGCATATGTGTAAACTGCTATTTATTTAAAGGTTTTGACTGCAATAAGGATGTTGGTCATCCTCAAAACTGGATTTTTGTTATATACCTTTGTGTCACACCATTTTTCAAGATGTGCTAGGACACTTGGGAACATGATTTTTAAGATTTGGGGATAGGTTTTCACCAGTTGATTATGGGATATTACAGGCTTCCAGTGCAACCCTACAATAAAAATAAATGTGATCGTTTGTTAATGCTGGCTGGTTAAAATAATGGTCTTTTTGTCTTTTATGTGAATTAACTACAGTTTAACTAATGTTCTTGCCTCTATATGTGGTCTTGTCATGGAGGATTGGTTTTTGTGTTTTGCTTGGAAACACCTTCGATTATTGATATTCATGTGTCCAAACTTTGGAGCCCCTTTGTTGGCTAATATGCTTACAAATAAAAATTAATTTACAAACACTGTGCAGTTAATATCTGTGTCAAAGAGTCACCGATGCACACTGCAAGCCATTTCTGACAGATCTTTTTATTTTAATTAATGCAAGGAATATGTACATCCATGAAAAAAGGAAAATCAAGGATGAGAAAAATGTTGCCAATCCAATCTTTAAAAAAATGTACAAAAATAACTGAGATAGAAAGTAGGGGCACACACATAATATACTAGTATCAAAACGAAGTGCTTGTATAGAAGCCACAGGCTTGAAAACTGATTTACATGCTGCATACATGGTAAGCCACATGGGTTCATGCCACAAACAGCCCTTTTGAATGGCTTCAGTGATCAGATCTTCATATTACTTTCACCAACAGTTTCTCAAACATTCCGTCCATGGATAATCTCATTCTCACCCAATCCAAAAAAAAAAAAAGGCTGCAGGGATTGCAAGTGGTAAATCCCAGACAATGAAATATGTCTCCCATACAGGCCTTTTTTCAACAATCATGCATCAAAGAGGCTTGCCTGGTATTTTGAGCCAAAAATCTGTTCAGTCTCTTTGGAATCAACACAAACCTGGAAACACCACATTCCCCCCACCCTCCAGCTGACAGAAAATGAAGCAAAGTTTCACAAGGAACCTGTGAAGACAAATGTTTATATGGTGATTGGAAGCAGTAGTACTATGTGCAACCATTCCCTTCCCTCTCTGTGAAAGCTGATGACCTTGACAGCTCCACTAATAGTTGCTATAACTCTTGGTGCTAGATCATGAAGATATAAGGTTTACAAAAATACTTCCCCTTCTAACACATTTTTATACTTACTATTCACTGCACTGACAAGCATCATGTTCTACAAGCTATTTCACTGATGATGTTAATAGCTAGCATTAAAATAACACTCTGCTAACAGCCTCATTCTTAGATACATTTATTATGTGCTTGGAAGTGAGCCATAATGTGGAATGAAGTCTTCCAAGTGGTCCTCACAAATAACTCAGGTAATCAAGAAAAACTGTTTATCTTTAGAAATCACTTAAAACATAGCCATTCCATTCTGATGACTACAAGTTGTAATATCAAAGAACTGACTGTCAGATCTCAATCTACATGAACCTATTTACAAACGGTGTATATGGTCTTATTTTCACCTGCAAGACACAAATGCTGCTTGACAATTGTTCACCTTACATGATTAACAGCTAAAAATTATGAAACATTAAACAACAGTTTAAAAGAAAGCCTGTGTAAAAATAACATTTCCGGCTAAAAATATTTCCTAACTTTAGATCAACACAGAGAGGGTGGAATCCAACTTTCTGAGAACAGTCTGGCATGCATAAATTGGTGGCATGAGTATATTGTGTTTTCACACACAGGTTGCTGATACATGGGTAACATGTTACCCTGTTGCAGTGTAGATGCTACATCCATACGACATTAAAACTGCACGCCAATGAGGAAGAGGGCAATGTACTTAATTACAGTAAGTGGAATATCGAGGCAGCACATCAAGTTTTAAATTACTCCCACTGACATTTTTTTAAAAAATTAACTTGCACTGTGATTCATGCCACCATCACAATCAGAACTACGGAACCTTTAACAGAAAGAGACTGTATGAATCATAGGCTTGCATGAAACGCAATACACTGGCCTCAAAAGTCCCAACCCCTCCCTTCCCATCCTTGCACATGGCTTCTCTGTACTGTCCTGCAAGATATACAAGATAAATATGCAAACTTCTGCATCATCAGTCACATGTGGAAAAAGAACAATCACTGTTTATGATAGACCACAAAAAGTGGGCAATATTCAAGCCAGTTCTAGATCATTACCAGCTCAATGCATGCAGGTGTTTTAATGCTGACCCCTTGGGAGATAAACTGTAGGCTAGGACAGTGGTTCTCAAAGTGTGGTCCGCAGACCACTAGTGTGTCGCACGCACGTCAGGTGGTCTGCAGCTAACAGTCATTATTTGTCAGTAAAGTGATTTTTAAATCACCAGATATACTAATTAGTAAATTTTAACTTTATCGATGCCCAACTGCTCCTTCACGTAAAACGCTTGCTTAAAACTAAGTCTATATGTCACAGTGCAAGCATGGCATCATTTAACCGCATCATCCATTATGCTTAGTAATACAGTGCACTTCCTTATTTTTTAATTGTTATGTGTATTTTGCGAAGTATGTAGTTCTATGTAAACTTGTTACTATACTACTGTCACAAAAGTATTTTGAATTGTAATGAAACAAATGCAGCAATTTAGATTTGAAATTCACAGTACAGAGTGATTTTAGGCCTTGGTGGGCCACCGTTCTTTTCACTTTAGTAAAACGGTCCGCGGTCCGAAGTACTCCGAGAACCCCAGTTTAGAATTATTAACATACACCTGTCACTTGGTATGTTTTTTTTTTTTTAAAATTGAAGGGCCATAGAAAAGGATCGCGGCACTTTAAAAATCCACAACACCTGATAAGAGATCCATACATGCGAAAAATGATAAATGAGAATGATAAACACGATCTCATACTGATACATGACAACCATGATACAAATCACACAACCAAGTCTTGAACACCTCCACTCTGGAGACACATCTGTTGTTAAGGGACGCATCCCTCAGAAAGAGCATCATGAGACGAACTCGGCTGCTTTATCCAGATGAACTAAATTTGAAAAGGTGTTTGTCCTCTTTCATGCACAGAGAATTTGCCTCAGTTGGAAGAATGGTTTTTGAGTACATGGTTTTTGTGCCTGGTTATCAGCTGTCCTGTTACACAAAGCAGTATGGCTATCAGGGTGAACTTCCCCAGGTAGCATCCAGAGGCTACCAACAGAATACATCACTGGTGGCATGGCTAAAGCAGCACCATGTTGCCATGGAGACTGTATGGTCAATAAGGCCAGTAAGTACATGGAGACTAATTCACCATATACATTGTATCTGAAAGATGGCTCAATGTATAAACCAAATCATGTGACTCTCAAACATGCCCATGCGCACACACACTAATCAGAAGCTCCATGACCTATTCCTCATTGCAGCATAAAAGGCATGGGAGGGGGTAGTGTGCATGCGCATCCACACATGCTTGGTCTTCTGCAGCTAGTTCACATTCACCCTCATTGTGCTACTTCTATGCTTCAACTGGAAATATTTTTTCTTCACTTTAAATGTTGAGCTGAGCTGACCAAATGTGGCAAAAGAAAAACAAAACAAAAAAAAACAACCTAACTGGTTTCTTCCTGGGCATACCATGACATACTTTCAGAGTGTTTCTCACAACCACAGGATACTGTGCTGGAAAATCTAGACTCCCCCTCCAGCACCTAAACTGATGTCTCGGAGTTCAGGCGTAGGACGAACTTATTTGTCTTTGGGTCTATCACCTCCTCTGTCAGACTGAAGTGAGGTAGCTTCTTCACAAAACACATAAGCGAGACTTCTCCTGAACGTAGCTGGAACTCCATACCACACTCCAGTTCCCGCACCACATTCTGCTCACACACCAGAACCCAGCGCCCAACTTTGTTGTCTTCCCGCTCACTCAGAATGACCGGCCCCTGACCGAGGTAGCGAGCAACGAATGCACGTGGAGCAAGGTCATGTGATATGCAAGTGGCCAAGTGTGACAGCACAGAATCCATGGTGTAGCGTGGCTGTTGTCTGGTGACACGTAGGTATTTCTGTAGCGCTCTGGCCATGGAGGGGAAGACTGCCTGGGCTGCCTCTTGAGGGTCCATAGCGATGGCAGGACCTGCAGAAATACATACATACTTTTGCACATACAAATGCTCATATACTTTTTCAATCTTAAAGCAATGAACTTTGAGAGCTTGGACTCATGTCACATGATCCAGCAGTTTGATGTGCGAGACAAATTATCTGTTGTCAGATTGACAGGAATTTTCAAACAAGACCATCCAGAAATTAAAATTAAAAAAAAAAAAACAACAACAGATGATATATTATTAACAGGACAAATTTTCATTGGTCTTGTTTGTCAATGTCACTAATGTGATACACTAATATTTTTTGAAGAAATATGAAGAACAGTGCTTTCAAGTAAAGATATTTTGTATCTTTAAATAAAGCAGTGAACATTACACAAAGGCACCATAAAATACACACTGAACCAATGAATATTTACACAAAAAGCCACCACGCTCTACACACTGTACATTACATATTATTTAGATATCAGTTCTCCTCATATGCTACTGCTTATCTGATAAGGTACTCAAATTTACTATCACAAACTATGCCATAGGCTACATTTTATCTTTTTGGCTTATCATTTTGGTTAGCATTTATAGAATATAAAAACTTCTTCACTTTCCTAAACGAGTTTAATTAAAAAAAAAAAATTACCTTGTTTTAACTTTAACCAATAAAATCATTAGTCTACTACCCACAATCAACATCTTGGCACCCTTACATCTCTACTAGAGACTAAAAGCATTGACAGTTCACAAATGCCAAAGAGTTCAAAATAAATAAACAAATGAAACCTATTTATGACATGTTCTAAATGACATCACATACCTTGCTCCTCCTGCATGCGTTTAATGTGCGTGAAGGCTTCCTCTGCTGCCACAAGGAGTCTAGCACGACGCTTGCGCACACGTCTTTCGTGTTCTTGTTCATCATAGAAACGGTCGTTATGGCTGCTGTCTCGGTGTCTTGCAGCAGCGGCAAACATGGCACGGGATCTACCCTGTGAGACCGACTGATTTGGAGCATTCCCATCAACATCGTAGACTTTAAATCCTGTCATATGCTGCTTTCCTGGACGCCGTCCGATGTGGGCAAGGTATGGGTTGTAGGCAGGGAAGTCTCGATAATAGTGCTCCAAAACAGCCACAGCTGCTCGCTGTACAGACAGTAGTCCTAGGCTGTAGCAGCGAGTCTCACCATCGGGCGAGCGCACCACACGAATCACAAAGTGCGGCTGCAGCTGCCGCACCTCCAGCAGGACAAGGGCCAGGTAATGAATAAACAAAAGTCCATCCAGCAAGCTGTCAGCAAAGCGCACGATGGCGACATACTCCTGCTCTTGCTTGCCCAGAATGCGAACACCGTAGAAAAGCCAGAAGGCAAAAATCAGCACGAAGACCAGAAAGAGGACCACGGCTCGGAAGACAAAAATACGTGGCATGGTGGACTTGGGCTGTCGAAGAACAGGGCGAGGGTCCCAAGCATGAGGATGAGCAATTTGAAGGCAAAGGATATCAGAAGGCCCTCGCACTCAGGTTTGCAGGCCATTAAGTCTTCCCCAGCAGTGCTTCGTTGCTGGTCCCACTTGATGATATCCACCTTGGGCAGGATCACCATGGCGATGGGGGAGAGAAAAGCAGTCAGAGAAAGTACCACAGCCAGAGCTGTGCTGAGAAATCGCACACAATTGAAACCCAACCCTTGTGAAAAGTCTTTAGGCACAGCAAACTTCTGCATGTCTTCCATAGAGAATCCAGTCTCGCTTGTGTTGCCCGTTATAGCAGTTGTGTTGTCACCCCAGTTGTCATCCTGTGGGATGACCTATCACAGAAAGATATAAGCCTCTGTTAACGGTCACAGCACAAAATAGGCCGTGCATTAAAATGTCTTCACTGATTCATTTAGATACAAGTGAGCCTGTATTTTGAGAAATCTTTAACACAAATTTTCAACATACTAAATTATTTCTACTTTTCTCTTATCTTGCTCTAAAGAGCATTTTTTTATTTTTATGGGAAAAAAAAAGAAAAAAGAATCTTTTTTCTGCTCACCTAGATGATTAAAAAAAAAATGTTCATAGTAATAGATACATTTTCTGACTGCCTGATAATATTTATTGTGCTGGATACCTGGACTTCTATTCTTTCCTCCATGTTGCGACTTTCTATGTCCGAGTCACCCTGTGCAGGGGTTTTGATGGTGACTGAGCGGTCGTCCCTTTCCCTATCTCTGTCAACCCTGTCACGACTGCTGCTGCGGTTGCTGTGAGTCCGAGTGGCTGGTGCTGACCGATGCTGACTGGGCTGGTAGGCAGATGTTGGCGGGTGCTGGTGAGGAAGAGGTCGGTGGTGATGGTGGTGGTTGCTGTTGGAGTGGCTGCGGTGTGAGCGTTCAGAACGTTCACTGCGGACTGACCGCACCGACTCGGCTCCATCCATCATGGACATGGCAGCTAGTTGGCCCTATGGGTGTATGCTGGCACACACCTGTCAGCCTGTAACATCAAGTCAGATTTCTTGATAGGTCATCAAGTGGATAATGTCAGTATCTCACGAGAATATGTTTGCCTACAGGCTGAGATACTCAGATAAAAATAAATCATAATTATTATTTTACAGAAAAATGTATTCTGAACCATCTTTTGTGATATCAAAGCATTGATTTGCTAGTTCATGTATGGTAGATGGAAAACAAATCCTTTACACTCAAGGAAAAAAAAACCCATATAAGCATTAACATACTTATTCAGGTAATTCTGATGTCAGTATAAATTTTCAAGGTGAGTATTTATACCACAAACATCTTTAATGGTCAGTTGTTTAGTGGTTAAGTATAATTTTCTGTTATATAATGATGATAAATACTTTATTTTGAAAAATTTTGTTTTTAAATTACATTTTAAAATAAAATAGCTCCATTAACATGGGTTTATATTTTGGTTGTCAAAGGATATGAACAATATATACATATCTTGAATCAACTTGCCAGCTGCCGTAAATCCTCTCGTAAGAATAATATGGACAGAATATATGGTAACTGATGAAATCAAACTCAGTTTTCTTTTAGCTACAATCTCTTTAGCTACAATCTCTACAACAGATTGGCAGTACGATTACATGCCACTGCCCGACTCAGGCACTTACAGGATCTAAAAGAATACTAGACGTAGCTTAAAAGGCTCACCCCGATGAAGCCATAATTGCCAGCATGATGTAAGACACAACCAACCAGCATAAATCAGTTATGACAATGTAACCAAGTGCCATGGCATCAGCACTACCAATATTAATGCTATCCACCTTTTCTATCGACATTTTCAAGTCCTCCAGTAAACTCACCTGGCTTGAAACATACGCTGAAGCAATACCAGAGAGTTTATTTCCAAAAATAACTCATGGACAGCACTTTAATCATCACAACTTATGGCAACGAAAAAAAAAAAACCTTCAAAAATGATTTCTTATAAAATAATGTCTGCATTGTCTACCTGGCTTCTGCTTTTTACATTAGAATGTGTATACCATTACATGCAAGGCAGCCTCTGCTTACAGCTGTTCTGCTGCATGTCAGCTAATTTGTTCCCCCGGATGTAGTCTGGACCCTGCCTGTGAAGCAGCTGAAGAAGACATCTGGGAGCTAACTTGTCCCAGCAGGAGACCCAAGTTAGCTTCTCCTTCTCATGGCACTATCTTCAAGTTTGCAGGACAGATAACAGTCTTATGCCCCTCTCCCCATATACACACACTTTCCCAATACTACCACCTATTCCTCACATGACTGTTCATTCACAGCACTGCATTGCATGTTTTAAAAATGATAATCAGGCAGCAGAAGCAGAACACGTCGCAGACGCAGTCTGACTTTCAAAGGTTAGATGAACAGGAACTGCTCACAGCAGGAGTTTTATTAAACTCTAAAACAAGTTTGGAAGCAAGGGAGTCAAACTATGTCAAGTAAGGAAAGTGTATGGTAAAATCAGTAGTACTAGTTGTAAACTGAGACTGATGCAGAAAAGCTGTTGATACTGAGGAAATTTAAACATCCAATAAAACTACAATTTAGGTGCACCACAAAGAAATTAATGTATCTTGTCTTTAAAGCCACATTCCATCTTCAAGAAGTGTAAATGTTAGTTATTACTATTATGCTCATAAAATCTCACAATATAATAAATGTCGTGGTAGTATGCACAGTAATTTTCTATATCCACCAACCCCTTCCTTAATCACATAACCACTAGCACACAACACCTTATATCTGCAGTGGAAGGGGCATGCATTCCTGGAAGATATTTGAAACTGCTGCTAAAGATAATAATGCTACTTTGGCTACCATTCAAATATACTCCATGCTTCCCTTAAATCTAACAATGCAACTTGATAGGGCATATACATACTTGATTCTGCTGCTAACACTAGTAACAGTACAAATGTCATACACTGTGTAACTGAACCATCTGCATGAAGCCAAAAGCCTAATCAAAGAACCCTATCACAGCCTTACTCCTTTAATGTGTGCAACTCTTTTTTTCCCCTACTACAGTCATTATCTTTATGGATAAACTAGTGTTAAAATAGCATTTTGCATACTTACCCAACAGCATTGTTGAAAAAGGTGCTTTGTATGAAATAGATTGTATGTGTGCACATATGCAGTTCCAGACAAACTACAGACATTTGACATCTACAATCTATTTACACCAGGAAATTTGCTATACTGCTCTGGTATAATGATCTGAGTCACACACAGCTCAATTGTTTTCCTAGACAATAAAATCTATGAACACTCATTTGGCCCAGTGGATTTCTACCTCTTAGACTTTATCCCAGCCAGACAATAAACCATTAGAAATTTGTGAGAAAACATTCACGTTCCACCACACTATAAACTACAGCTGAATTAATGCCTAAAGCATGGCCGCCAGTCTGCTCTTTTTATTGGCACTATTTACATGCAGAACAACCTTTCCCCCTGGCTCTGAAGAATGAACAAAGTACTTTAGTCATTTCTTGATGACACCGATATGTATGCGTGTGTGTGCGACTGCCTGCATGAGAGATTTTGTTGCTCATAATGCACCTGGACACCATGTAAACCCTATAATCAAATTCAATGCAAATCACGACTGGTGATAGTTGAATGTACAACAGAGAGCATGGCTTTGTATACAAAGTCCCACTCTGATCAGTGAAACAGATAAAAACGATAAGTCAAGGGAATCTATGTACGTGTCTGCTCAGACAATGCCTGTAAGCCATGGCAGGTAGGAGAAACATAAACTGCCCACTGTCACGACTGTCCTGTCGCCGCCAGTGTCAGGCTTGCACTACACCCACTCACCCCATCATGGCGGCCAGTGTGTCTGCGATCTCCAGTCAGCTCCACGCTCAACCTGCCACTTTCTTGGACGGGGCTTGTTCCTCACACAAAGGCGGGTGCCTCGCGCCGAGCGGCTCCGAAAGCAAACAGACAAGCCGGCGAGAAACAAAAAGTATTACGACCACCGTCAACATGGAGACCCGTGATTACCCTTGCAGCCGCCGCACTGAGAGACCGACACGAACCCCAACTACCCGACCATTACAATGAGCTGCATAACATTATCTCCCCTACAAGAGCTGCCTCCCTTTCTTAGCATCTCCCAACAACAACAATAAATAATATTCCGCCTGTGTGTTACAGTGTCACCAAGCTAGTGAGCTTTAGTTCTACTTGGTCTCCAGTTTGAAGCTATTAGTGAACAGTCCTAGAAAGCTTCTCGGGACGGCTTGTTATTGCTGTTGTTGGTGACTTTTTTTTTTTGTCTTTGCTATTGTGTTGTCTGTATCGTTTACTGTTTTAAGCACAAATATCAAGGCCTATCACGGATGGTCTATTATTATTATCACCACACAATGTAACAGCTTATTTCGGAATGTGCCTCGCATTGTATTTATCAGCGTTTCGACTGGCGACCTGGTAGTCTGAGTTTTATACGACTTTCCGATTTCAAAGAACGAAACACCGCAAAAGCCAACAGCAAGATATCTCAAGGGTCTGTTAAACGTCCTCCCGCATGAATCATCATCATTGATCATCATCAGAGAACTCATACCAGATGCACCCTCCAGTGAATTATTACGCGGCGACAATAAAGTTGACTCTTACCTCCACACACAAAAAAAAAATTAAAGCGTGTCAAAATCTTGAAGTTGTCACCAATTACTGTTTTTAAAAAAGACCAAACAGCACCTGAAACTGGTGTGTTTGAACTGTACAAATAGACGGTTTTTATCACGCATGTTACAACAGTTTTGTTTAAAGGTCTCCGGCTCTTCTGTCAAGAGACGCTACGTGCGTCTGTACTCAAACCCACGCGGTGACGGCCTAACGGCAAGGCGACATCTCAAGAGACACTTGCTGCCCCACATCCAGCCCCTAGTCCCCTCCACCTGTGACCTTTCAGTCGCCGCCGATGGGGAGGCTAGGCGCGTGTGATGGCGAGAGGGGGAAGCCACCTGCCGGCAAGCCACGCGCCCCGGGGAACGACGTACACCTGAGCGGCCATGTGTACCGCAGCTCAGTTCCCTACTCTAATCAATGAGGACCTTAGGTCTAATCCCCTTTGCCAGCTCTCTTTACACGACCCTTGACCTCTCACGTCTCGCTCTGACATTTGTGTGTACAAGTATTTTTGTTCCTGCTTCCCACAATTTCAATGCTTCAAGTCGGAACGATTTTGCACTCTGTGGTTTAGTGCTATTGTTTCCACTATTCTTTCCTCTCCCTCTTGAAAAAACAGAAAAAAACAGCAATGGATTGTTTGTTAACTTTGGTCCACTGCACTGAGATTGCATTCATTTCTGGAAGAAACCTCACAAGATTGTTCAAAGGGTACTAAAAGTATAACTGAGAAGATCCACAGATGTACAGACTAAAGTACAAAATGTTTACAAAAAAAAATCAACACATTGCACTAACAATGTGAATACAATGATTTTTTTTCCTTTGTGATTGTGAAGGAGTGCTGTCCAGCAATCAGCGACAAACGATTTTTTCACTCACACATTTAATGTTGTGTACACAATTTTATTATACACGTAATTATACTTTCTGTATAAAGTTCACAACTATATTTCAATTATCAGTGTAATAATGCAACCTGCTTTTTCAAAAGGCTAGAAGCAAAATCTGTGGTAATGGTTCTTCATCAAGACTGGAGATAATAGTTATACACCTATAAACCTCATCAGTCTTTGCAAGAATGCAATTTATTTAGTATAATTACTACAGATTTGTACCAAACAAAATCATTGCAAAATTATTACTGTAAGAGTACAGTGATGACACTAGGATGAAGCATATAATAATAATAAAAAAGTGTAATTTATACAGCACACAATCATGCTCACAGCAGAGTATGCTCTCGGTGCTTAAGACAAATACAAGAGATGGACAGCATAAAAAGGATGGAAGGAAAAACAATTGTACAGGCAAGCAATAAAAGGCAAACATAGAAGACAACAAAGATGAATCAGGAGAGCAAACAGGAAGGATGGAGAATGTCATAAATCTGTATAGGAAGACAAACAGATGAACTAGTCCATTGACTATAATCACTACTATTGACAACAATGTTGATTGGTGTAAGGAGTAGTGCTTATGGAACAGGTGTTTTTTTAGTACACCTTTAAAGGTAGATATTTCCACAGTTTTCCAGCACAGCGACTTAAATCTGGTGACTATATCTGGTTGTTATGGTCACAGGGATAGAAAGTGTTATGGTCATGTTTATTCACAATTGCATTGTTACTAATTACAGATATCTGATGTACATATAACAACCTTATAGCATAAATGTATAACTGATTTCAAGCAAAAACATGATGCATTAGAGCAAATGTCCAGTTCTGACATTTACTGACTTTCATAAATGAGAAGGAAAAAGCATTTCTACTATCCACAGCACCAGCAGCACAAAGGACAGCAAAACAACGACCCATAAAGTTAAGCATTTGCATAAAGTTCTAACAATAAGAGGCAGGTGTATTGGAAAAAGTTTTAGCAAGGAAATCTTACTGCCTCTTACCTGCTGTCAGGTGTACACAAGTTGGTACACAAGGCAAAGTATCCGGGTATTTAATGCACAGCTCCAGTCAGCATCCACAGTAATCCACAAGAATGTCACAAGAAATTACAGCTGGGACAAAAAAGAATAATGCAATATACTATATGTGACTGTAAAAGTATTACTATTTGCTCAATTATAGCAACAACAAAAAAAAACAACAAAGCGTTCTGTTTCTCTAGGATGCAAGATTTTCACTGCAGATGAATGCACATGTTCTGCACCTAATCAGACAATTCCATAAATCTTCAGCAAATTCAAAATCACTGGCCTTTTCACAGCCTAATTAAAAAAGCAAATGAAAGGGTTGCTGTGCAGCTTTTCCAAATGCTTGCCCTGAAAGCAAGCCTGCAGAAAGCTAGTTTGTTATTTCACTGTTGAGTGGTGCTTGTGGAAACTGTCAGCACTAACATTTAAACTTTGAACTTTTAGCTAACATAAGGTCTTCCACTTCCAGAATTTATCTACTTGGCAGACACTGCATTAGCCATTCAGCTACCTCCACAGAAAGCAGTGCTTGCAGAGAAGCATGGAAATGTTTCATCTGTGTTTTGAGCAGCTCAAGCTACTAAGCTGCAAGTAAATGTAAATTACATATGTAAAATAAAGTCCTGTAAATTATTTTAATTTTATTCATTACAAGCACAAAAAACACTCTCTTTGTGTCGATCAAGGGGGTGGGGGTGGAAGTGGAATTACAGTTGCCAGCACCCAGGTCTGTCTCTAATCTTCAAAGCAACAGAAACTGCCTATGTCTTCACCATCAACTAACCTTACCAAGAATTCTTCCAGCTATGCCAATAATATAAGCTTCACAGAGGTCGGCAGAGGCATAACATGCCTGGCCACTGCCATGTACACTAAACAAGGCATCACTCCCTCAGAAGTCCCACCTCTCTTCTCCTCTGTTAGTGAAATGAACCGCGCATACTCTGCTGTGAAGTCATGAACCTCAAGCACCTCACCACCACTCCTCCAGCACCCACCCACCCATACAAAACAACCCCCTGCCAAGTTCCTCCATACCTGCCTTCCCCTTAGCAGGAGAGTAGGAAAACCAACAGAAGATGAAAGAACTCCACTGCACTAGGCACGCTACCCATACAATCCCCACAGCTCTTTCTCCTTGCAAGCTCACTGATTTGGCCATTCCCGACAAGCCTGCCCTCTGGCGCTCGTGCAAAGGCTTGTATCACCTAAGCCTTGCTGGGCTTCTTTAATCACATCATGCACCGTCGGCTCCTTTTAATAGGAGGAGAAACAAAATAGAGGTGAGGTGGGGTTGGGGGAAGTTTGAGCGACTACCATAAAGGACAAGTGATGCCTGTGTGGTTTTAGGCGTCACATTTCCATTGAAATTCATTACTCGATCATCACCGCACGTCTCCTTACTTTAATAACTGGTAAAAGAAAAACATTATGATGCCTTTTCTAAGGGGAATTTTCTAGACTCCATATTAGTGATGCCACAGCTCCTGCACAAGGTGTATGACATCACCTAACTTTGTCCAAGGACTGCCTTCGCCGCCGGCCACCTCTACCCGAACACAGGTGCGGAAACTGTGGAACACTGTTGGAGTGGGCTTGTGTGGCAAAGATAAGACTGGAGTGGTACAGGACAACTAAGCTTGTTTGTGCTTGCTGGGAAAGAGCGGTCCAACGATGCAATCCTTGGATGGAAAGGTGGAAGGAAACCAGCGCTTCACTGTGGTCTGGGGCTTGGTGTATTACATCGCTAAGCGCTAGCTAGGTGTTTAACTGGAGCTTAGCTGACTACTTTTGATGTAACCATTCTCCTAGACTAGAGCATGGGTGGGAAAAGATTTCTCTTTACGGCCAGTCTCAAATTCTAAGCCATATGGGCCTGTAAAGTGAATACACAACAAAAGTAGTGATAATGGAATGGACAACAAATGAGTACATAATGGCGTTCACATACCGAATTCATTGTGTAAACTGAATTCGCTCACAATAAAACTTTAAAAACAACCTTTCCTTTGAAGGCAGCCGCCCATCTTACCATGCTCTCTGACATCAGACATGTTATTTGTTATCTTTGTACTTTGTCAGTGTTGGAATGTTACCGACTGCTGATTTGTAAACCGTTGTTGTACTTGATAAATTAAATTTCAATCAAATGAACCTAAGCTAGAAAAATAAAGGGCATGTTAAATTTTGGCAGACAGGCCAGTCAAAGACATCTTCAGGCTGTACTTTGCAATAATGGGATAGTAAACTAGTGCCCCATGTAAAAACTGCTAACAGTTAGAAGTGCACTAAATAAAATGGCTACAAGTAGTCGGATCTACAGACAACTTTAAAGAAACTTTTATGATTTTAATACATCATGTGCATACATAAAATGAAGTGAAAGCGTTGATAATTAGAAGGTTTTCCAATCCTCGGTTTAAACTGTTATGGGGTTTGATTAACCATTTGCAATAAAAGTATGTCTTAATGTAGGTGTTCATTTTATCAAGACATTGATCTCTGATATCAACAAACTGCTTTAATATCAGTATCATGTTTTTATGCATGGAAAATTCTCACTAATATATGATAAATAATGACAAAATAGAAATCTTCATGCCTAGTTTTATTTCAAAATGTCTTAGACTTTCCAGACACCAGATTTTCTTTTCCTATTATATCCCTTGGAACTTATTTTGTCTTCACAATTTGGTGTTCTCTTACATGATTTTCATGTTTCTGTTTCTATACAAGGAAATGTATGACTGTATGAACGTTTTCATAATTAAGGGCACAGAGGATTGCTCAAAGCCAGTGGTTTAACGCTCTTATGTGGATGTTGCTGTCAGCATGGCTGAAGCACAAACAGCGCACCTCCTCTGGAAACTGATGTTTACAGTCTCTCCTACATATTTCATTATGTTAGGAGCTATCTCGTTCTAAAATGTGCCTAAACAGAGGCAAATGTAAAAATAGCTTAATAATGTCATACATGTAACAGTGCATCCAAAGCAGACTTATAGTAAAGCTGATTGAATTGGCGCCTAAACAACAAGCAGAATTATAAAGATCTGAAGTATGCAATACAAATCTTCCTCATAAACAAAATCAATTAAGATACACAATAATGTGTGCAATAACATTATCTGTTACTATTATTCATTTTTGTAGTTCATATTGCATTCATTATCTATGCACTAGCATGATACTTTTTTTCTGTTATGCTGTAACATTGATTCTGAGTAAATATGTCAGAACAATTTTGTTATTTCTGTGAAATCAGGTCACACCTGTTAAAATTTACATTGATTTGTCTTTAAGTTGGTGAAATGTTTAAAAATGGGGAAGTGGATTCAGGGGCCAGGCACCTAAGAAAATCATATCTGCTTTTCCTTTGCTCAAGGTTTTTTTTAAAAAATATTGCTGCAGCAAACAGAACTGGGTAGAACTGTTTTATTTCCTTAGTTTGACAGTTAATGAAAAACATGAAATATGCATGACTTTACTTCTAATGATACCCCACTCAAAAATTATTTTTAAAACACTGTTTTTGGTTGATCTGGAATACATTTTCCTTTCTGTTTAACATCTTTTCCTCATCATTTTGACCAATAAATTACGGTTATATTGTGCTAAGGAATTAGGCTTTGCAGCCCTTGAGCAGTAACAAGGAATTAGGCTATGAATTTCATTTTATACTCAGCTTTCCCCAAAAAAAAATGCAAAAATGGCAAATTATGTGAAGTTGAAACAGAAGCTGCAAATGGTTGGCTATGAATGTTTCTTTTAGAACAAAACACAGATGTGGTTATCTGAACCTGCATGATAAACTGACACCAAAACTAGCCAAACCAACACTTAAGGTGAAGATCACATGCACAATTCTTCAAAAAGAACAGTATAAATATATATAAAATGCAAACAAGACAACATTATTTGCAGCTTTAGATGTCTCTTCACACATTGATTCAGCAACACATGGATAGTATTTTTATACATGCTGCCTGCATGTTTCTGCCATCACAGAAACTTTCTACTTTCTTTTGTGATGATCACCCTTTTTTGTCAGTGTAAAAACAATGACCCATTTCACAACAAAGACAAACCTATAAATGCTGCCATCTTTCAAAATTTATGCCATGTTTAACATCATCTACTACACAAATGGGAAACATTTAAAAGCCAGTTATTTGCAAAGTACAAAAAACAAGAACCACAATCTTGCCAAATATTTGCAGCTGTTAATAATTAACATTCACTTAACGCAAAGAAAATTTATACATGACATGTGTGTAAATCTTCACAGAGACCATGAACAGTGTATTGGTGAATGTTAATGTATTTTATGATATGGTTTTCTAACTCAAATGCAGAGATCTTTGAAACTTCACTGGATCACCAACTTAGTCAAAGTGTATTGATGTATTATTTTTAGAAGTTAGCAAAAAAAAGAAAGAACGAGGAATCAGTCCTTCTCCAATAAATAATAGGTTTACTGTTAAAAAGTAACGGCATGCTGTTTACTGACAATCCTGTAGTGTACTACACACTGGTTGGTGTCGACTGCTGTGGATCATGGAGATAGTTTTAAAAGGTAAATAAGAAGCAACAGATAATCTAAAAGCGAAATGCGCAAAAATAAGATGAGCCTTGAACATGTGAAAACAGAAGCATTTTAATGCGATTTATTAATGATCTAGCGGTATCTGTTGGTGTTTCGTTTATGGACGCAAATCTTCAATGAATTCTCTAGAAAAAACTGCTCCTATCTCTCAAGCGAACGCCAAAAAATCTGAAGCGCGTCGCGAATGACAGTCTTTTTTTCCACAACCAGCTTCTTTTCCTCGTAAACTATCCCCCTTGTGTGTGATATATCATAGTGAAAACATATACACAACAGATCTAGTCTTCAGAATAACTCTATAATGATTAAAAAAGAAGAGAAAACTTTGTAAAGAATAAGGAAATGCTAAGTCAACTAAGCGTGTGTCGAGTCCTGTCGGCTGTGCTAGCAATGTGACTAAGAAGACAAAAAAGAATGGATCAACTACGATATAAAACTAGTGATCACAGTTTCTATCACAGAGACTACAAGGAAACAAAAACATACTTAAAACTGTCTGTCGGCATGGTTCGATGTGAGTTGTAATTCACAACAGGAATGTTGCTTACCTTTGATCGCAGCGTTGACTCCTCGCGACGAGTGTGTGTCTGCCTACCTCCATGTTTTCAAATTACCTTGGCTGTTCCCTCACCTTAGCTTCGGCTCACCAAGTTACAAAACAGAAAAACGGAAGCAAACGTACTTGAAAATTTTCTTGAACTTTCTACATGATAGAAAGTTAGCTATAGCAATGTAGTTTCTTAGCAGTTGGGTGTTTTTTTAACGCCTTAGTTTTGATCACTTTGTCACCGTAGGAGTGAAAAGAACAGCTGAAGATGAGTATCTTTGGGAAAGGTGCACAGTATAAACTATGAATTAAAGCATCAAAATAAGTAAATCTGCATGCATTATTCTTAAACTTCGATTTAAAACAGAATTTTATTTTAACGTAGAACTGCAGATGAGCAATTAGTTTCAAGCTGCGTGGAAAATATCATGTCACGTGATAGCCCTGTAGCGTGCTTTGGAAATTGGCGGGAGTCATGTCGACGGGTAGCGAAAGGCACTCGATGCTCAGCTTGACTCAGTCCAATCATTTAGTTGTAGTTATAATCCGGTATAAGTTTTCACTCTAACACTTTTAACCGTGAGAATTGTTAGTTGTAAAGATATTGATAATTATTAATTATGAGTAAGGTGACCAGACGTCCCGCTTTTGACCTCGTGTCCCGCCTGCTCATCGGGCGGGACGCCTAATGTCCCGCTTTCTGGCTTTCTAGCAAGTCCATCAAATGTCCCAGTTGTCTTTAAAAATCACTTTTTTCGGCGTTCTTTGAAGGTGACGACACCATCATCGGCACGTGTCCCGCTTTCGCCCCCGAAACGTCTGGTCACCTTGTTATGAGTAAACGCTTTTGTTCCCCTGTACCAAACGAAGAAATGAAGAGATCGAAATCTTGAAATCGGGAGCGTGCTGATTCGAGATTCGCTCGAGCCGATGCATGGAAAATATCGGCTCTCTTTCAAAATTTATGGGTACCAGCACGACATTTGTTTTAAAGGGCAACAAAAGGAAAGGAATACATGAAAGGTAATGAGGGGCGAGAAATTACGCATACGTGGTATATATAGTTATATATATAAAAGCATCGATCGATCATTATTAACAAGTACCGTGTAAACAATTTTCAAGTTACACATATATCAAAGACAAAGAATACAGTATAAAAGAATTCGATGGCGAGTGAGGAAGTGGGAACAGAGAGAGAGAAAAATAAAAGCTGCAGGAGATCTAATTAGTTTCGGCAAACGTTTTGTAATTAAACAAAATAACAGTCAATGCAAATACATATCGTAACGGCTTTTGAAAGCGGAACGGCCATGGTATGTAATGGGTTGAGTGAAGTATATACACTTTGTGGTTTAGCAGCGATCGAGATGTGTTAAAAAATGCTTTTGTGTTTGTTGCTTTTTTTTTTCTTTTTTTTTTCAGATACAGGAACGCAGCCTGCCGTTTACTTGTCGAGTGATTTGGTTAATGCGAGCAAGCACATAAACCTCATGAATTAGGCATGAGAAAGAAAGCAAACTGTTTAAAGAACATCCGAACGACGCGCGTGTGTTCGTGTGTGTGTGTGTGTGCGCAGGAAAACATTAAGGTTCACGCTGAATTACACAGATCGATCGAAGACGGAGGAAGATGAATGGGAAAATCAATACAGCGCGGAGTACGCAGGTCCTCGCATTTGGGGGCTGCAAGGTTTGAGTCATGGTGACTGTACTTTTCCACTCCATCGCTTGTGGCTAGGGGAGGGGACCAAGGGAAACACGAGATTTGTAGTTTGACATTCACGGGAAGTTATTAAAAATGAGATTTTATTGTTAGCACACGATCGCTCAGCTTATGAAAACATCTGCATAGGAGTCTTACAGCTAGTTTTACAGGCATGATGATGTAGATCAGATATACACCCGAATACACGCAGACAATTCATAAGAAAAGTTTGTGAATAGGAAAAGGCACAAGAATTATAATGTTTATGCAACACTTGGTTTTGTTTGTTTATTCCTTGTTTCTCCGGCATAGGGCCGCAAACGTCGGACAACGAAGTGGTTAAGACCATTAGAGATATACAAGAGTAATTCCAAGACAAAGGAATGTTTTAAAAAGATCCATTATGTCTGTCTCATAAATGACACTACAAGTCCAACAATACTGAATGCAAAGGGTTTAAAGATATATCATTAATTTTTCTTACTAAAAACGTTCCAGTCGAACATTCTTCGTTCTATAACAATATCAGTTTTTAACCGTTCTGGAACGACAGCATACATCAAAGTAAAGTCTGCGATATGTCACGAAGAAAGCCCACACAAAGCGAATACAATTCGTTGAAACTATGATTCAGTTTACTCCAGAAAAGGGGATAAGGTCTTCTCAAACAAGAAAACGTTTAACTTGGAGGATTCTGCTTGTAAACACAAATGTTAAAGGTAAACAGAAGTCGGAAGAGTATGAACAGACTTCTCTAGAAGCCGCCCCATAAGAAAAGATATTGAAGGGCAAGAATATTGTTTTGTTTTGTTTTTTTTGTCCCACTCCTACCCCCGGCACTATGATTGAGATGTGATTCTTCACAAAGTATAAGGAAAAAAATGGAGGATGATCATAGAAAGAGAGAGAGAAATGGCAAATCTTTATTTACGAGGGTAACAGAATAAACAAACATTATGCCTTTTTACTTTTAGCTCTTGATCTAAAGAAAGGAGAAATAAACACAACTCTACTACAAAACAAAGGCATTAATCAAAGGAGACGCAGGGATTTTTCATGTTGGTTTGTTTGTTTGGTTTGGGTTTCTTTTTCGGGGAGGGGGGAGGGCACGCTGACTTGCAAACCTTGAATGTGATTGATATGATTATAAAGTTTATCTTATTCTTAATATTACATAATTTCTTGTGATTGCGATAACCGGGCGAGTCATTTCTCAAGCGTTGCTGTGTCGCTAAATACTGAAAGCAGCATGTGTTGTGATGCTACCATCGAGTATGCAGGTGTGTGTGTGTGCGCGTACTCACGCACCCCTTCCTCTTCAGTGGCGTAGGAAAATGCTCGGCTGTTTGTTTGTTGGAGGCAAACTCCATGCTGACAGTGAACGACGTTCACATCCTTGCCTCTTCATTATTTTTTTTGAGGGGGCAGCTGCCCCCCTTGCCCCCCTTGTTCCTACCCCACTGCTATTATTTTTGGTGTGCGAGTGCGAACCACTGCTTTGGGTAGATGCACTTTGACCAGAGCATGGCTATTTTTTTTAAAATATTTATTTTCTCTTTTCTACGATGTCACCCTTAGCTTCACAGGAAGGAAAATTCACCGAGACAATATTATTCACTGTTGTTAATGTAATAATTCCATTCTTGCCAGTGAAATCAATTATTCTTTTTTAAAACATTTAATAAAATTACTTACTGCTTCCACTCCTCCATTTAGCCAAACATGTCCAAAATCATATCTAAGTGGAAGTAGCCTGATTTCAAATACACACTTTTGCTTCCATTATTGTCCAGTCGTTCTAACATTTTGCAAGCTTTCCTTGGAAGTCTTTGTTGCTCTATCCTTGTTATTTTTAATCCAGTATTTTACATAAAATGTATATGTTGACGAAAAGTGGGTATCTTACGAAATCACCGTATATCATCATGTTAGGAGTACCCAAAACTCTTTTCATACCATATATGTGTGCACTTTTTTAAACTTTCTATGCAAACATTTCCATGGAGACCCCAGACTTCTGCTCCATAAGATTGGTCTGACTTGCATATCAAATAACCTGGTAAACACATTCACAGAGTGATTGCCTATCTTGTATATTGTATTTATAATTATATATATAATATAATATATATATTAAAATATTTATAATTCAAAATACTGCTTTCTTTGCTTTGGCAGTTAGGTCTTCACATGCACGGGAAAAACTTGTGGAGAAATAAAAGCATAGATACTCATATGTATTTATCACATTCATTTGTACGATTCCATATAACCAACTTTAATTCGTTGCTAACAATCCCTCTTTTCTAAAAACAACGATATTACTCTTATTTAAGATTGCTATTGAGACTAAGTCTTACTAATGCTTTGTGTAAATGTATTTAGCTGCAGTTCCATTACAGTTTCTGACAGTACAATATCATCTGAAAATAAAAATATTTCAACAAAATCATGTGAAAAAGTTGTCCCATGTTTTCCATTGTTCATAATTTCTAAAGCTAACTCATTAATAAAAAGCGAAAAAAGTATAGGGCTACACACGTCTCCTTGCCTAACTCCCTTTGTGCACTCAATATAATCCATGAAATCGCTTCTACATCTCACATGGGCTTTAACCGATTTGTACATATTTTGAATGCATTTATGTAGTTTGGAGAGGGCCAAAATGTGTGTGTGTGTGTTTGTGTAAGAGAGATAAAGAGCAGGGAAGTGAGAGATGGAGAAGAAATCGAGCGAGTCGCTTGGCGGCTTCACTCAAACGGTTGCCAGACATGAGCTGCCAAGTTAGGTAAGGAACATCAATACAAGTGCTTGACTGTTTGGCTTCTCTCCTGCCACGCAAGAATAAGCATGACTCAAATCAATCAACAGACAAAAAGTTTACAACAGCGCCAATGGAAAAGTTAGCGCCGGAAATCAACCCAAACAAACCAGACTAATATAATCACATTAATGTGTAGAAATTCATATAAATAATATTTCTTATATTGCTCTAAGTTCTAGACGTTTATAATAGTCAAGCGACTGTGTTCCCTGAACTCCGGTGTGTGCATTAAAAAGGACTTCTCTCTCTCTCCCAGGCAGGACTTTTTGTCGAAGACCGACGGAAGACGAACTGACTAACGAACGTGAAGGAATGTACCTGCTGACGAACTGACTAACGAACGTGAGGGAATGTACCTGCTGATGAACGTGAAGGAATGTACCTGCTGACGAACTGACTTACAAACGTGAAGGAATGTATCTGCTCACCATCGCCCAAGACAGGCGTGAGCGGCGGTCACCGTCAGATGCCTGAGTCTCTCCATGTTCTACCCACGCCCCCCTTCCACCACCACCGACCGGTATTAGTCAAGGGACGAATGCATGAATAATAAATGAGGGACAAGAGGGTGTGCGAGCATGGAGTTGTAGGGATAGTGGTACAGCGAACAGGGCTTTATTTTAATGATATGTTTGTGCTGTAGTCAACCTTCAATATGTGCGCTTTATGGGAAAGTTCGGCCCTAGGGAATCGATTTTACAAGGCGAAATTGTATCGTTAAAATAATCCCCCCTTTTCACTATCTTTGTATCTTTCGCTTTCTTTTCTCTTTTCTTATTAGTTAGGGTTAGGGTTATTGACCATCTAACCCATTCAACCCTTGACACTGCAGTGGGACTACCCAATTTTCTTTTTTAATTACATATCCAGATGTACTTTGGGATTCGTTCATTCACAAATGTTAGAGGTCAAGATAAGTTCATATATTCTCTTGGGCTCAGTTCATTGCAAATTATTATATTTTCAATACTAAGGAAATAACTCCCATTCACAGGATGGAAACACAATTTTGTAGTCATGCTGGTCTTGGATTACATTTGACCTATTGCCCAACCATTAATTCTTTTCAAGGTGGCTGAGGTTTCTGATCAGCTCAGCAGATTAAAGAAATTGTTGAGGTCTAGTCTCAGTTTTATAGCGCCACTGACCTAAAATATATAAATGTTCTCTCCCTTGCACAGGCGGTTGAAAATCTCATTCAGCACATTATACCTTTGCAAAAACTCAGATGCTGATGCTGCCATAACAACTGAGTTTTTCTTTTCTTCCAGGTCCATAGAGGTTCTTTGAATTTTGGTGAAGATCTATGGTTTCCGGTCATATCTGGCTGAAATGAGGACACGTCTGTTGTCTTTCTCTCTAACACTATCTGCTGCGCCTCTTTTCCACATGTGTTTTCAGTCAGCGAGATCCAGTATGGATATGGTAAAATGACAGTCTGCTTGACATGACTGGAGATGTTGTGGCCCATCCTGTAATTTTCTAGCCAGAGTTAAAATTTGCACAGCTCTAATTGTCTGTTGCATGCTTTGATGGATCGATTTTGATGGTTTACTGATTTTACTTTGTGAGACTGTAGGTTTATCATATCAATCATTGTCATTTTTTGATTTTTACACTATTGTGAACTCTCATATCATCTTTGCAAATCTGATAAGTCAGGCTCCCATTGCTGGTAGATGGGCAGGAGAGAGTATGTAGAACTTCTGCTTAAAACCACAGGTTATTGAGTCTTGCCAATACTAGCATGTCTTGAAACTGACAATCATGTTTTTGTTAGTAACCTAGATACTAGAAAGGGACAAAATCATATTCTCCTCAATAACTTAGACACTGAGAAATAACATGCTATCATGTTTTTTTCTGCAATCCAGACACTAGACAATGTGAAAGCTAACCTGTGATCATATTCTTTTCAGGAACCTAGACACTGGAATGTCTGGAAACTTACATGATCATGTTTTCCTCAGAACCTCAGCAAAATGCTGGAACTCACATGGTCATCTTATAGTTACTCTAATACACACCAGTGAATTCTGTTACTGAGATCATATATTTTTCTTGGGAACCTTGATGTAGAGACTGGAGAGTATTGAAGAAAATATGAGCACATTGTTTATCTTGGTAATCACAATGCTGGCACCAGGGAGTTGCTGGCATTGTTCTCACTGCTTGAGACAAAAGCAAGACATATGAAAAATGGAAGAGTCCATGTTTTACATTTGTAAATTAGAATTGGTACTCATAAGGACTTGCCACTGTTCCTGTTGTGGAGATGTTGTCTTTGGAGAGGGTGGCTTCCAAATACTTAAAGCTGTTTACCATTTTGAGCTGTACTTTGTTGATGTAGATATCTGCTTTGCCACTGCAATGGCTTTGCTCATCAGTTCTGGTCTCTATTCTGTGTTCAAACTATGTCAGTCTGTTGGTGAGGTTTTGTAGTTCCATGCTGCTGCCTGCTATCCGATCAATGTCATTTACAAAGGGTATGTTGCAAAAGATGGAAACAGCAGTGGGGTGGTTGTGGAAGGTTTCACTTGTGATGCTCTCCAAGATGTTAGCAGCGCAGGTAAGAGAGGATACCCTTGATTAACACCTACTTTCATGTGAAAGAAAAGCAGTTCTGAACTTGTTGAGCTATTATACAGCGCTTCCATCTGAGTCGCTATCACTGTTTGCTGTTTCCTTTGTTTTGAAAGGGAAATAACTGGCAACTGCGTCCATTCCTTGCATGTTCAGACTCTTTGGCACAGAGCAGTGAGGGCTTTTGTTGTTTCATCTCTTACCCTGCTGTAATATTGTCAAAGCTTTCCTCCCTTCAGATCAAGTACCACTCTTTCAACCTCTTCTCATAGAACTGGTAGGTCAAGTTTTGCTGGCTCTGATTGTTGTGAAGGATGTTAGCTTCTTCCCTCAACTGGAAGTTGTACAGGTCTTTGCCATATTCAGTCCCTCAGTTGAGTACACCAGTGCTTTTGTGAGAAGCCAGTCACTGCTTTGATGACTGTGGTCTTGTGCTGACCTGTTTTGATGAGTCTTTCATAGTTGATAGGTCTTTTTCCTGTCACTGTGTTATTCCCTTTTTTATGGTCTGGCATTAGCCCTTAATCCAGCCTTCATTCCTTTCCTGATAGCACAATTCATCTTTGTACTTCGAAGCTGCATGAAACAAATGTTGAGAAGAACCCAGTAAATGTGAACAGATGTGCAAATTTTCAAGCGAGTTTGATTCATTATAAAATTTTACTTGCTACCCACCACACTCAAAAATCAACAAAAAAAAAAAATAAAGCTGAGTAAAGATGTTTACTTTGCAAGATACAAGTTTTTGAGAATTTTTCTCACCTGGGTTAAATTCATGTCTCAGAGATGCCTTTGAAGGGTTGCCACCTAGTTCACATCTTTTTATATTTATGGCTGAGCTTGACAACACAAGATGTTGCTTATTTAGATCAAAGTAAATAAACACACTTCATACTCAAGCATATTGTAACATCATGTTAGGCATTAAGGTAAAGCCAATGGGATAGCTGGAAGAAGTAATTCAGAATAGCCATGGATATTTAGATCTTAGTTTTAACCTTCTTCTGTTGTATGATGTTTACAGAAGCTTATATCTTGAGAACACACACAGATTATTCCAATTTAAATTATTTTGTACTGAACTTAGTAGTCATTTGAAAACAAAGGTATTACTGGTGTTAGCAAGATAACAGGAGTCAAAATCTTTTGCCTACATTTTAAAATGTAAAGTACAAAAGACTGGTTTGTGTGCTTTCATGCATATTTACCTTGATATCTAGCTAACGAATTTTCTGCATGAAAATTTTTAATAAAGTAAACCTTCAAATTACAGAAAAGTTTTTTTTCTTTCTTGAAGAGAATGTCTTGACTTTCCATTATGCCAGTCTAGTCACTAGTGATAAGATTTCATGTTATTTTACTTTCACATTTTGGTTTAAAGGTCATGGAGAAAACTCATCAAAGGAAGCAGAAACTGAAACCAAAATTGCCTGCTATCATTTTGCTTTCGTGTACTTCAGTTAGCTTTTGACAGCATAATCCTGCAACAGTGCTTCAAAGATGGGAGAAATCTGCAATATTTTCAGAAAAGTACTTGAAATAGTACTTTTTGTCCATACAACACAAATTAATCCGTTTCAGGAAACTGTAGTATCTGCCCATGGTAACATTAGAACATTACAACAAACACAGGTTAAAATAGAAATAATAAAAAGTGTCTGCATCCAATTCTAGTTCTTCATTGTAATCTGACACTGTTGGTTAAAATTAAAAATCTGAGTGCATAGTGTCCCTCAAAATAGGAAAACCTGGCTTTTTTTCTACATACAACAGATACAAGGTAGGTAAATCCATTGCTTACTGAAATGAAAAAAAATGCTAGTTGACTCTTGGTTTATTATTAAAAGGGAGGAAAAGTAAAACCCATCAAAATACAGCTCAGGAATTTTGTTTCCAGCTTCTCCAATGGACTTAAATTTTCTTGATTATCACTGATATTTGTGACATTAATCTCAGGAAAAGGGGGCAAAAATGGTCTTTGATTCTGCTGACATTTTCTTTATTCAAGTTGCATCCTGTTTGAGAAAGACATCAAAACTTTGACTGTAGGAGGGTTACCATGGATACAAGTACTGAGCTAAATACAAACTGCTAGCTCTCTTACTAGTATATTTTAATGGTACACCCAGATGTACTATCTTAAACAAATAAACACTTATGCATTTTTCTTTGGTCAAGAAAAGAACTTGTGGGTTTAGCAGGGGTGGGCAATTAATTTTCCCAAGGGGCCGGATGAGAAACTGGAATGGTTTAGAGCATGGTTCTCAAAGTGTGGTCGTCATATGTCAGCAAAGTGATGATGATGCATTCTCATTAAAAATTACAAAGAAAGTACGATCCTATGCTTTTGGTTAGTTTGAATTAAAGAACCCAAAAATTTGAATAGTTAACAGACTGGATTTTAGCCAACTTACTTGGTGGTCGCATAGCTTTACTTAAGTAAGTGGTGGGTCCGAAAACTTTGGAACCACTGTGTCTGATGAAACTGGGATGGTTTTAGAGACTAAATAGTTAACTCAGTTTTACCAATCTGTATATATAGTCTTTTACTGGTCCAGAGACAGGACCGGCGTTTGCAGTCTGGTTTAGAGGGTTGCTACAAAACCAAGTTTGCAGAAGCACATTCAATTCCAGCCATCAAATGAATGCAGCTTTACAAACCGATGATTCTCAATAAAGTTACAAGGATCTTAGTGCTGGTCTGTCAGGAGTTTAAATGTCAACTTAACAACTATGTTGGAATAGTTAAGCAAGACACTTAAAATTTTGCATTGCTCTTAATGAAACTGTAACTGTGTGGAAAATTTAATTTATTTACTAGTCAACTGTTTTTTCTTGGTGGTATCTTCGTATTGTCTTTTGATATCAGCAGTTATTCATTGCATGCCGTCTAATGTCTCAAGCACTGAGAGCATGTTCATGTGCTATAGTTTATTATGAACACACGACAGATACCCATTTGTTGATGGGTGAACATGTGTTCTGAACACCAGAATGCATTGCAGCCTTAATAAATGGGGTAATTGACTTCCCCAAATCTCTTGAGCAGCACATTCTACATCTTTCCAATGCTTACAAAAAAATGATGAGGACAAAATCGACATCGATGGTCTAAGGGAGAGAACCCAGTTCAACACTCATAGGCAATTCATGCTCATCGTAGACCTACTGACAAAATTTAGAGTTATGTTTAATAAAAATAAAGCTTTCAACTAACTGTGGATGTTAATTTTAACAGCAGCTGTAAAAAGGAATAAAATTGTTTCATGTGCAAACAGTTACAAGAATCCCTCTGAGCCCTAACACAAGCTAATTCATCCAAGCCTTTCATTCTTGACACTAAAAATTTATAAAATATGACAAAACACGCAGATGTAACTGACTGCTGAACTGTCTTTAATCATCCAAAATGATCACAGCAAATTCACAACGGCAGTCCGGTGAATAATTTACTTCAGCTTCTTTTTGGGCCGGATGTTGCTGGTGTGTCCACATTTGCGTTTGCGGCAGTTAGTGGCTCTAGGGTGGAGGCGAGCATAGCACCTGTGAACAACAGTGTAAATTAAGAAATATTACAGACTTTTACCACATAACCATATCACAAGGCAGTACACTAGCAAGGAACAGTGCTCTTAACAATTTTAAAAACAGTAATTCCTTAATAGCCCCTGTTGATAATCTGCATTTTGAAACCGACAGATTTAAATGAGTGGTTTTAAAAACTAAAAAAAAAAAAAAATTATAGACCATTTTCCCTAAAGTATGACACTTTTCTGGAAGCTGGGAGACTAAAAATTGCCATAACTCATAAGAATTTTATGACCTACTTTATAAGCTTAACAAATCATGGCCCCAAAACCTGCCACACAAGCTATCATATTCTACTAAAGCATATCAGGATCTTGTGTCGACAAATATGTAAAAAAAAACAAAAACAAAGCAAAAACAGAATACGCAAAATGCAGATAAAGACAATACATACTTTCGACAGATCATCTTGTCACAGTTATACTTTGATGCCAAAATACGAAGACTGGGCTCAATGATGCCACCACGAAGGCGCAACACCAAGTGAAGGGTTGACTCTGAAAAGACAGTTTGTAGACTGCATAATACTACCTTATATATATATAGCACCATATTCTATCCCAACGGGCAAACTCGTGGCATTTTAATGAATGTCCAAGCGTTCTGAAGATGACATCAAGTTAGACCAAGAAGTTAATTGGTTAAGTTTACTAAATAAAGAATATAAACACTGGAACTTCTTACTAGATCCTATAAAAGCAGAACCTAGCACATTCTCAATGACATCCACAGATAAACACTGAAAATATTACCTTTCTGAATGTTGTAGTCAGAAAGTGTACGTCCATCCTCCAACTGTTTCCCAGCAAAAATCAAACGTTGCTGATCTGGGGGAATTCCTGGAATAAAAAAAGAAGGGGATTATCAACCAGGCAACTTTAATGGTGGTGCATATTTTATGCAAGCTAATTTGACACTCACACAGTACTAATATTCTTACCCCTCTACTTGCGGTCGACGCACATACATACCCTCCTTGTCTTGTATCTTGGCCTTCACATTTTCGATGGTGTCTGAAGGTTCAACTTCTAGGGTGATAGTTTTACCCGTCAAAGTCTTTACGAATATCTGCATGATTGCAGTTTCTGAAACAAAACGAATATCAATAGCACAACACACGTTTTAATAGTCGAACATGTCAAAATATGTATATTTATTGAACAAAGACGTTCATTATATAAAGAATCTCGCTAGGATTCGACATGGTATAAAAATGCAATTACACTATTAAAAATAAAGGGAAAATGAAACATAATATTGTGAACGATAGAACTCGATGACACGAGTGACTTTCAAAGAAAATGCTTTTAAGAGTAACGCAAGTTAGTCAGAACAAAAAATAAAATAGAAAGCAACAAACATGACAGTAAAGAATAACAATATCATTAGAAACTGCTTACAATACTGGTTAAAATAACACAAAATACAAAAACAAGTCCTGTACAATTTTACATGTGGTAACGTACAGTGCTTACCGTCAAGAAGAACCGGAAGGGGTTTACAATTTCTAGCCAAGGGGTTCTCAATTTCCGGTATCCTCGCGCAGCGAGTCACACAGAGTCTCTCGCACGCTGCGCTGACCTATGACCCTCCACAACATTTCATTCTACTTTGAGGCTGGAGTTCTTTGGCACGTTCTGATTGGACGAATTAGCGCAGCTCGTGAAATTTGATTGGATTATCCAGATCAAACACCGTGTGCCTGAGAAAAAAGTGTGCGTCTGTCTCGTGTATTGATGTGCGGGCCACATTGATCAGACTGAGGGATATTTGGAGCAAATTCTTGGGAAACAGTTTTACACTGCCAGACGTTTAGATGTCAGACGCATGGAGGATTCCTAGCAGACTAAAACGTCGGATGCGGTCATGAATTTGAGACCAGCATGTTTCGCGCTGGTCTGGATGTGTGCGGTTCTAATCCGTAAGTAAACAGTTTTGTTTTGACTCCTAGCCCTCCATCTACTTTACTTGAGCTGAGACTATTATTGAAAGGTTGACACCTTTTGCACTCACAGTATTGTTTTTCACTTGCTTCTCAACATCAAAGAGGCTGGTAATTGAATATGCAGGTAGGTAAACGCGGAGGATGCTTGAAAGTAAGAAGTCCTCCCCTCCTGCACAGACGCGAAGATGCTGCAGTTTGTAAACACCCACTGAAGACGAGCTTAGACTTTAAAGTTGAAGATTTAGAATATACATTGTAGACTTTTTTGTGCTGTCGTTTGCCTAGAAACACGAGAACTGCAGGAAGGCAGGGCATACCGAAGGAATGTGTAGCAGCGGTGCTGATAGCTAGGTGGTTGCCGAGCAGACGACAGGTTACGCTACTGAGGTCGTTTGAATTCAGTCTCGTGAAGTGCTGCAGCATGCTGGGTTTGCTTCAGTGGCCCCGTATTTGCTGTTACATTGCAGTCAGACAAATTGAAGACAATCAGACAGATCATTTAGTTGTCAGTCAACACGGAAGCACGAGAAATGATTCGTGTTGCACATTTACAGGCGTTACTAGTAGAGTGCGCTTGCATTGCCCACCTGAGTGTCTGTGGCATTCTCTCACTTTGATCAGCTGTGCATGTGCACTTTCAAATGCGATCAAACTTATTAAGAAAAATCGTAACAGCGTAAATTTTATTAATGTTTGTAATTTATACCTTGATCAGTTCTTAGAAGCTTGCCTGATGCCATCAAAAGAAACTTGCTGAAGTGCCATAACTTTAGGGGAAAAAACCATTAGTATTCTCAAATAAAATCAGTTCTTGTGAAGGATAAAAGCAAAGATAAATTTGTGTGGCTCAGCTGATTTTTCTGAACCTGTAAACCAGCTGGTTTTTTTACCACTAGGCATATGAGATACTTTTGCATCTAATGTAGCTTTTTCTATCATAAAATATATTTATTGTTTTGAAATGTCTCTTGTAGACAAAATAAATGTGCAAAGAGCAGTTTTCACAAGTGTAGTCTAATGTAGCTTTTACTCTGGGAAGCAAATGGCTTTTTTTAAGTTTGCAACTGCGGAGAAATATGTTGCTATCCTTATGTGCCAGTCAGTCTGAAGCTATATCAAATAGCATAGCAAATTTGCTTTTTATTAAAGCTGAGTGTGAGGAATAGCATACACATGTTTGTCTACTGGGAGGGCTATGTTACCCCTAAACTAAAGCAGTGCTTGTAGACATAAGTATCTCATCTGTGAGGAGCAGGTTCTCCTGTCATTTCCTTAAAAGCATTTTTGTGGTTCCGGATCAAAGTCTGTGCTAGAGCACTTCATAACCTCTATCCACATGTTCAAATAATTAGGTTAAGCCTCACAAAAAGCTAGCATTATCGGAACTATCAACTTAGCTCATGGGAATTAATGCCACATACAAAATTTTATTGATTAGCTTTGTTTGGAATAATATTAATTTATTTCAGAGTGGATCTATTTTCCTGTATATCATTATGAAAAATACACAGCAGCTGTTAATAAGACTTTTTTAAAAATAAATAAAACCTGCTTACATGTTGTAAATTTGTACTAAATCTGAGGAGACTTTTGTTGAATGCTAGTACAGTTAAAATTTAGCTGTGCTTTGCAAGAAACTTGCAATAAAGAAATTCTGTATAATGTTTAGTAGCCACATCATAAACATCAAGGGAGGGAGGCTTATTAGACAGACATCAGGCATTGTTTACTGATTTGGAATCAACACTATATATGATGTTGATTAAGCCATTTGTTGTTGAAGAGATACTGAAAAACAGATGTGGAGTGTTTCATTTTAAAGGGGTTGGGTGGGGGAAACCTTATGTATCCAGTACCACTTTGCAAAACTCAAATATGATGGAAATTATTTGATACTGAGATGACAAACAGTAATAAGCATTCTTGGAACGCTTTATGTGTTGGTTTTGTAACTGTAGGTGACAAATGAAAATTTAAGTCGCAGGACATTAGTACAGCATGCTGTAAAACGTGTTTAGTATGTTGGTTATGTTGTTCATACATTCGTTAGCTGTTAATTGAGAACTTTGTTATATGCTAGTCTGTTGTATGGTTATTTTTCTTAGGCCACATGCTGATACGCTTTAAATGCACCGAAAGGTTTGTTGCTTTCATCATGTTCAACACTTTCTTGGTTTTGCACTGGGGCTGTTCAAAGTGTAGACCTTTTGCTTATAGACTTAATTATGTGTGGTGGTCAACCAGTGTACTGGATTTGAACAGATACATAAGAGTGTTAATGTTTTCCAATTTATTCTCTCTTTCTCTGTATGTGAGAGAGAGAGACCGGAGAGGTAGGGAATGTGCAAGAGGTATGTGGTATGTTTCGAGCACATGCATAGTTGGGTTTGTGTGTGGTTTTCTTTCAGCATTCCTTTTCGTATGCGTGCTACACACACAAACAAGTCCCAGCTGTTCCCACAAAGTTGCTACTTTCATGAGTTACTCTTGTGAGCATTGCATTGCTTTGTGATCAATCACTTTCTTTCGATACGTAAGATGGAGGATGCAGAAAGTCGGTCGTGTTGTGTGCACCACTTGGTTGTGTGCGCTGATGGCCGTGCACACCGGCATCCAACTGGTCAGCCAGCACGGTGCCACAGGCAGGCAGGCGTGGTGGTGTTAATCTAACAAGCTGCAGTAATGGAGCGAGGAGAGGGAGTGGGCTGTGTCGCCAGGGAGTGCGCCACACTCAGATTTTGCAGGCTGGCCTGGATTCTCCACACATGGCCGCAAACCGGCTAACCGGAACAAGAACCTTTGCCAGTCTCGTCGATATTGCAAGTGGACATGGGCGACCTAGGGTCAGGTAAAACAGACGACGTACCTGAACACGGCGAGACCACGTGACTGCCATCACTTACCTTTCAGTGGGTGCTAGTCCTGTCTCCCTCGGAACTCCAAAGTCGCATACCTTATCAAACATCAAAAAAAAGTACAGAACTTCGCTGCACGCCTGGTTCTTAGAGCTAGTCAACGGGGACCATGTCACTCCTTCGTTTTCTGCAACGGCGTTGCGTTGTAATTATTTTGAAGGCTCCTGTCCTGACTGTTTACTTGAACTTTTCTTCCCCTACATCCCATCCAGACTACTCCTCTCTCGTGTGATGGCCGTCTGTTAGCTACTTCTGTCACCAGAACAACCACATAGGGTCACAGGATTTTTAGTTACTGTGCTTCAAACCGGTGTAACTCTCTCCCCTTCCATCTTCGCCACCTGCCTACCATCGAATCCGTTAAACGTGCACTAAAAATCACATCTGCCCCATGAACATTATATCTTCTGTGAACAGTGCACACAATGCTAGTCCTTCTTCCAACCCTTTAACTTTTTTCGTCTCTTTATTGTTTGTTCCCTTGTTTCCTCTTTGCTTCTTTTCTGTTTGTCTTTGATTGCTTAGCTCCACGGTTTTTTTTTATCCTTTCGTCTATCGTATGCTACCCATGTCTCGTTCTTGTCTCAAGAGAGCATGCTCTTTCGTAAACGTGATCATGCACCTTATAAATCACACGTTTATTATTATTATTAACTGTTTTTGGCACGGGAAGACTCTCGGTGTGGTCCTAGCGGTGGAAAGTAAGGTAAGTGAAGGGGTTGGAGGAGCGAAGCTGTCGCCGTGCGGTCTGCGGCACTTCTTGAACCGCGGCCATGCGGCACCTGGTACCTAGTGGGATCTCGTGAAGTACGAAATGTTTCGGTTGACAGACTGATAGCTACGCTTGCTCCTTCCATCATGAGATTAGTGTGTGCCCGTCTCCAATCGATGGCATCGAGCGCAATCGGGTAGAGGAGGCTGGGAGTGAAGCAGGGTGGATGGCGAACAGCGTGGGGGGTCGTATTGAGCAGGTTGTGAAGAGCATCAGCCACTTCCATACCGAGAATTAAAAGTCATGGAGTCGTAAAGTCACCTGTGTGCTCAGGCACTCGTGCGAACACGTTACTGCGATCAAAATGATCCGCTCTTGACATTTCTATTGATGAAAAAAGAAAAAAAAGTAAAAAAAAAATAAAAAAAAATGAGCAAGATAATGAGATATACCGTGCGAGTGCTTTGAAGATTTATAAAAGAAAAAGTATGCTCCACATTCCTCATTGATTTGTTCGCTGCCTAAAGAGGTAATTTAATGTGCTTAGAACGCCTAACTCAGTTTCCAGAGTGCAGGGTGTATTTTTTTTTAATGTGGCCACAAAATCACCACAGTCGATTAATTCACGAAGTGTGCCATGAACCACATTTGCTCAAAATGTTACCACATCGTACATTTGCTTCTTCTCTCCGCTGCACCTCCATCTCGTGCCGCCGTTGCCTTTTCAGAGCAATTCAGATCCTTTCATTTTAGCGTGCTCCCCCACAAATTCCCTCGTCACTGGGTGACTGAATCGATTACCGTGAGCCGTGCTCATTACCGACTCGTTAAAATGAGCGGTGGGTGCGAATTACGTGTAGGAAAATTAATCACACTTACACGGTCGGTTGAGTCATAACGGCAGATCAATGGACACGGTGCGTGACTGATGTTTGGTTGTGTAACTGTTACTGATGTCAACATGGTATGTTAGTGTTGTAACAATATGATTGAATTTAGTCTTGTTATTGATGTCAGCAGGATATTTTAGTCTTGTAACCATATGATTGAATTTAGTCTTGTTATTGTTGTCAGCAGGATGTTTTTAGTCTTGTAACCAATATGATTGTATTTAGTTTTGTTATTGATGTCAACAGGATATTTTAATATTGTAACGGTTACTGACATGAACATCGTAGAGTTTTCTGCCATAGTTTTCCCTGAAAAGTCGTGCTGCTGGTTCTTGAGTTAACATTCAAGTCCTATCTTTTATCTTTTTTGAATAAAAGAGCACCTTTTAATAAAAGAGCATAATGAGCGTGGCAGATATATTTCTGATCGGATAGCTCGTCATTGGAAGAAAGGGTGCAACAAGAAAGCAGTTTCACAAAGCAAATTGTCATTACCATCTTGATGACACATCTTAAACATTTTGCCAGTCAGCTCACAATGTTTCTCTGAATTAACACCAAAACAAAAATATGAGATTATCAACAGGTTACAAAACTCAGGCATACACCAGTTCCGATAAGGACACAAGAAACCACACTGTCCAAGGGATCAGATGCCATTTTGAACATCGTGTCTGCTAGTCGTTGGAGCAACTAGGTCATGGTCATGGTGCCAAGGCCATGGAGTTCAGTCCCCAGTCGCACCTGGCGGTCACCAGCTGCGCACACCTGAGTGTGTGGATCACGCAGTTTTATATCTTATTTTCTGTAAACACCGCTTCCGTTCATCTGATCAAGTAGGAATGTGCTTCTACCATAACTACGATTAATTTCAGTGGGATTGTGTGTGGGTGAGGTCGGTACTTGTTTGTTTCTGGGGCTGTTTGTCCTGCTGGATCCATGTGCGACCTTTAAGCACCGCCTTCTCTCTGTTCTGTAGCTACTTTGTGGCGCCTGGTATGCTGGGACGAAGAGGGAGTAGACATCAGGCATCAGAAGATCGCTTGCATCCCCATCTTCCTCCCCTGCGCATTGTTACACGGCTAACGTCCCCAATGCCTGTCACAGAGAGCCGCCACCGGAAAACGTATCCTCGTCGCCACTTTGTTCCCCGCGGTCTGTGACCCTCGGGCACCTCCCTGTCGCCTTTCACCCCTCCCCCGGTCGATGAAGCTTTTATTTCAGCGGGCCGTCGCCACGGCATGTTTGCTTTACTAATTTGCCGTTGATGTCTCCCAGAGTGTGTAAAATAATGAACAACCTGGGGGAGAGAGTTTAACTGCCCACTGAGTCACGTGTATTGATTTGTTGACACTGGACACGGTTGAGCGCCGCACCCAGGAATTTTTGTAGCACGGAGAGGGCGCGTGCAGCGGGTTGAGCCGTGCAGCAGGGCAGGTGGTCGCAAACCCTGGAGCCCGTGGGATGGGGCAGAAATAGTTGAGCTGTCCGTGTGCATACGGGTGGCAAAAATACCGAACGCACGAGAGTGGAGATGGCGAATAAAAGGAAAGTTTCTTTAATTTTTTTAGTCTCTCTGGAACGTAGCCCCGCGATGTGAAAAACCGCAAAGTAGCGGCGTTATTTTACTTTATTATTTTTACATATTTTAAGGCTTTATAAACCTTTCCCACACTTTTACAAACGTGTTCCACTCTCTTATCAACCTTTCTAGCACTCTTATAAACACTTCTTATGCGTTTCCGTTGTGTACAATACGGTATTCATCCGCTGATGAAATACCTGCACATACTGTATTTTATTTCGATTTAATATTCTTGTAATATTGAATTAACATTTTATATATTTTAGGCAAAAATAATTAAAATCATAAAGATATATAAATACCTATACCGCAAAATCATGCGATGTAGTGAAACCTCCGCGATACAATATTAAATATATTAAAAAAAAACTTGCGATACAGTGAAGCTGCAGGAAGTGAACCGCGATATGGCGAGGGATGACTGTACTTTCATGGTGCCAGCTTGTTAGTTTGCTTCAACACGGGTGTCGCACGACCTCACTTTTCTGTTGGATAGCTAATTCTAGTAACTTCGACCAATTTCTGCCGAGCAAAGTTCATATATCCAGCGCAGTGCATCTCAAGCAGATTCTCTTTTGTATGCACCACAGATGTCTGTCTATGACCGCGAGACAAGCACATGACCTTTTTGCTAGGTCTGACGAGAGCAAAGGGAGAGACAACGATCCACCCTTGAATATCCTGGGTGGCAGTCAGGTAATGTAACAATGTAAAGTGGGAAGACAATCCAGAAAGGACCGGGTGAAGGACGGATAACGGCCCTTAGTTGGAAGCAAACAACATTATCACCGAGCTTTGTTTGCTCCCCGACGTTCTCTTTCTCTTGCTCACACTCGGGCGAGGAGGATCAAACGAGAGTGTGGCACAAACCGCCAGAAGTACCGCGATTAACTCCCTTGCTGCTGACCTTGAGAATGTATCCCATCCCCGGAGGTGCTGATTTCGATTGATGGTGTTGATGTCGCTGGGCAAGAGGAGCAGACGAGAGTGTATGCGCCTGCTGGGCCACGGTGAGGGTCTGGCGTCTTCCCCCTTACCCCCCTTTAGCACCATGCCCGGATGTTGCAGGAGAGCTCCATGGGGGAGAGCACTCTTGGCGGCGTCCAGATCGTGCTGAAGGAGGCGGCCGAATGTTATGACACGATTGACCGGTGCGTCGCGGATCAATAAGCAATTAGACACAGGCAGTTTGCTATGCGCCCAGCTGCAGAGAAACGGTCTTTTATGGGACGGGTAGAAGTTTGTGGTGGCTCGAGTCCACGTCGGAGCCGAGCTTTGTGGCGCTGAGGACAGGCCATTGTGGCTGCTGGCACCATTGTGAATGCTTGTCATACGGAGAGCGATGATGTTGTCCGGTGCCCAATGTTGGCGCTGGTATATGCCGTTGGTCGTCTGTCTTTTATTTCCGTTTCACTGCTTTTGCAGAAATTGAAAAAGCGGAAAAGGAGAGAGTAAAAAACCGCAACGACAGCCTCTCAATGTTGCAGGACATATTCTGCGCGAAACGCAGTTGCCTGGCCATTGGGATGTCTTATTAAAATGTTTTGTGCTCTTGCGTTTTCTTCCTTGATGTGCGTGCAATATTTTCTGGAACGTTGAACAAAGCATTTTTTTCTTTTGTTGTCTTTTTTTTCTGCCACAAAGCTCTCCATCTCCAGCATTTTCTCATTGCCGTAAGTGTGAGAACGCTGAGAATGCTTGCACCTGCCTTCGGTCAGTTTCAGTTCTTTAAATAACTCGAGGGAAAGGTTTGATGCTCTTTGTCTGACTTGGTTGCAATGGCTTTCGTTGCTGTGCATCGCATTTTAGGTTACACCATGATGCAACATAACCCTCTACCTCGTTTCCGACTAGAGACGCATGATGTTTGTACATTTCACCCGATACATCATTTACAGACTCATTAAAATGTCACTACTTTAAACATCAAGCCATTTTATGGACACACGTGTTCGATTTTCCGAGTTAATTGTTTTCAGCAATAAATTTGTATTAACTGCACTGAGAAGGAAGTTAATGAGTGACAGCTTTTAGAGCTGCAGTGGTACATTTATTACTCTCTCTCTCTCTCGCACACGAGTATCAGACAACAGGTAAGTCTTTCTGATGGGATACATGGGAGCAGCTGGGCCACCAGCAGCAGACGGTACAACGGAGCGTTCGTCTCTGGAACGGAAAGTTTTAACATTCGTCAGCACCAGAGCCAGTAAAGTTTCGGTGTCTGCACGGTTTGCCATTTCCGGTACCCAGTCCCCAGGAGATGCGACACAGAGAAGTAAGTAATCGCCGGACACGAACATCAGAAAACAATGTGAATGACTTGCCATCGGCAGTCAATAGACATGTACCAAAGGTCCGCTGTTCCATAAACATGTTATGTCACGACCAGCACCAAATACCTTTTCAATATTTAAACCGATATTCTTACACTAAAAAGGTTTACCTGATATTTGATACTCGAGTGTTTATGAGAGAGAGAGAGGCAAAAATAAAACGCACCATGAACGCTTCTTTGCAGACCGAAAAATTGTTTTTTATTGATATTAAAAGTTTAACTTTAGGTCCAACCAATTGTGTGTAAACAAGATATTGGATGTCACATGAAAGGTCAGCACGCATGTTTGCAGAGGCAAACAGAAAAAAACCAAACAAAAAACAACAGATGATTGCTTTATTCGCTGTGAGGATGCAAGCAGTTTGGAGCTTGGTCTCCAGTTTGCCTCCGTCCAGTCGCTTGCAGAGATGCCGTGCGCGTGCTCGAGTCGAGGGCGTAAAGACTGCTGCTGTCGGCAAACCTTTATCACACCGCTTTACTAGGAGATGAAAAATTCACGGGTTGTGTGGAAATTCTGTGTTAAAAAATGACGATTTCAATTAAAGTTCCGTCGGTCTGCGCTGCGAAATGGCTGGAGTGTTGCAAGCCGCGGTGCTTTGTAGGGCGTGTCACACAGCGGCCATTTGCCTTCCTGAAATCGAAGCATCCTTTGTTTTTGGACTATTTTTGGGAGGCGGAAGGGGGAGGAAAGGTGGGTGGATAGACTCAAGGACTTGGTAATTTTCTTTCGGAATTACCAGCACAGCAGGCGGCGAATAGGATTGTTAATTCGTTTGGGTTTAAAACTTTAGCAGGTTTTTGCCCCGTTCACCCTCCCCTCCCGCCCTCACCACCCACTAGCTCCACCTTTGCCAACAGGCTTGCCATCAGTAGATGGATGCTGGGGTTGCGGAAGGAAGAGCGCCATCGCACCGGGTCCTCAGTCAACGGCAAGGAGGAGAGCTGCAGTCGCCGGGACCAGCGTTCGATGTGGCGCGATGAGAGCCGCCATGCTGCTGTCGTAGGGGTCGACGTTTGAGTAATTCCTTCATCAGACATCGATACATCGGCTCGACCCTCCTCCTTCCCCACTTTCCCAGGCCATCCATTCAAAAACAAAAGGATCGTTGGCGGTGTCTGAAAATTGAGTCCGTGTGTTGGTTTGTGTCTTTATGTGAATAGGAGGTCAGGTTGCGAGAAGTGTGTCCGCGTGTGTGTATGTGCGTGCGTGCTGAGTGTCCTGGCTTATGGTTGCATACTTTGTATGTAACGACGGTAATGGAATGCGGTCATGCACTTTCTTCAGATCGTATATCTGTCTGAAAGGATGACTAAAGGGACATTTCGTCTTGGAAGACGATTTGTGAAGATAAGGCCCTGAAAGATGGGCGAAAGGTACAGCTTTGCACCAAGTCTTTCGCAGTTTCTGTCACATCACTCACTGAACACATAATATGTTTATGTGCACTTAAAAACGCGGCGTGTCTGTGGTGGTGAATTGTTTTGCAGCAAGGCTCGGGGCTGTTAAAAGAATTCAGTCAGAGTGCGACTAAATCTTGTTGCCCGGACTTGGACTCATGACATCTCAACTCATTAATTTGCAAATGTCATGAACTGCCTCTTCTGTCTTATTCTGGCGTTAATAGATTTCAAACATACAAATTCACACACACACACATTAATATTAAAATGATGACATAGTGTTTTAAGACTGGATACGGATTGTTCATGTAGTTCCAACGCTCCCATAACCTAAAGTCCGGACAACTTATATAAAACGACTAGGTCACGAAACGAACTCTAGCCCCCTCCTGCTGCTTCTCATATTTAAGAATTATTTTCTTGTTTCCTGTGCTTTGAATGAAATGTACCCAGTCATAGATGATAATTGAAAAGGTTCTAACTCTTTAGAAGCAAATTTTCAAAGAAGACAAGTGATGGGACTACTGATCCAGAGTACTGTCCTGTAGTGGAGGGATGCTTGAGTGTACCTGTTGTACCCATTCTAACGGCGCATATTTCACAAATTCAGTCTTTGAATTGTGTGAGATGGTCCAAAGAGCCATTTGATCCAGGGCTGAAAGCTTCCTTCTAGCCAAGTAAATAGCCACCTGCTGTTTACCGAACCAGATGAGAGGTTGTCCCGCTCCTCTTGGATGTAGCCGACAAGGCTATCAAACATGCAGAGCACCTCATTAATGTCGGCAGCTCCTACAGTCCACCCCCTGCTGCTGTCGTTAATAATGCCAGATTCATAACTCTGCATCATGCTCAGTGGGGAGGCGCCGGCCTTTCATCTTGTAATTAGATGCAAGTGACCGGCATGTCGTCACCGGTGCTGTGGACGAGGTCTGTAAAGTTTCCTTTGACTAGCAATTTTATTATTCTTTTATTTATTGTAGCGAACATAACGGAGAGGACAGACCTTCCCATGTCAGAACTAATTTCAGAAGTGCATGTAAACTGACTAGAAAACCTTGTTAGTGCTGCATCTTCACTTTCTTGCCCCATCTACAACCTGCAACATGTAAAAAACTAAACCGAATTCGTGCTATTTTGGTTTTTAAATCAATGAAAAATTAATACCACTTGGGTTCGTAGATGGAGAGTTAAAATTTGATTTTTAATTTTTTCCTGCAAGTTTTCTAATTTAGTTTTGAGACTGGAAATGAAGATATTGAAACCGAAATGCAATTTTCTAGTTTGTTTTTCTAATCGAAAAATCAAAATGGCGCTTGCTGTCGAGCGTGATGAATTGTTGATGTTGATTCGTGGCTTTGTGCCAGGTTGTCTCCTAAGTGTCCACGATTCACTTGCCGAGCAGATTCTTCGGTTTGCATATTTTGGTGGTCATTTATTGTGCTACCATATGTCATTTCCGGTTCAGTTGGTGCCATTTTTAGTGTACTGCGGTCAGATTTGAATAGTCTGGTATTGACCTATTCTTTGTGCTTTTGTCGCTAATGTTCTTTCCAAATATTCCTTTCTGCTTTGTTACAGTTTGTTGTTTAAGAATCGGTAAACTGAAATTTCTTGTCGTTGTTCTCTCATAACTTACAGGTGTGTTGGTGTCTGGTTAGTTGATGTCAGGTCCCCGGCTCAGGCGGGTGGTCCGGTGGCGCAACGGTTAGCGCCTGTCACCAAACGTGAAGGCTGACTTTTCTGGGTTCAGCTCTCGTCTCGGGTACGATATTCTTTCTCTGCATATCGTCTGTTTACAGTGCTGGCTGCCTTGCTGTGATATCGTGCAAACATCTTAGATGACAGATCATCACCGCTGTCTTTGAAATCTGAGGCAAAGGAACTTCTGTCTTCACCAAACTACTGTTCTTTGTGTTTTAAAACAAGTGTTCCTTAATGCTGTTGCCTTAGAGAATTTTCTCCACATAAACTCGCCCCCTCCAGAACTTTGTACGCCCAGTAGAGGTCGTGAAGACCTGCAACGGTCGAGGCGGTGCAAGGTGGTGATCCATCAGCCGAGAGCTTAAACAGACCCGTTGTGAACTGGAACACTTAGAGCTTCGCCTCCTGTCCTTCTGGCTGCCAATACCGGAACCGAACCCACGGGAGAGAGGAAGGGTTGGAGAATAAGTTGGAAAAGGCTTCTTTATCGTGAATGCCTCGACAATCTCTGAGGAGAAGAGTGTTTTTTTTTCTTACCGCTGTCGATATGAGCGGTGAGGTAGGTAACAATGTTGTTTATGTGTCGTGATTGCGGCGACGACCCCCGACTTTTTTCTCCCTCCATCCTCCATTAATGCCCCATGTCCGCGGAGAGGAAACTGGTTTGTGAATCAGATTGCAGGGCCCCTTCTTTACGACTGTCTTCCCATGTGAATCAGATAACAGGGCCCCAAGCTCTGATCCCTCTTCTCATCGATCTTTCCTTCCCTTCCTCTTAGTTATTCTTTGTGCCTTAACGTTTCCTTTGATGATTTCCCGCTAATGATTTTTCCCCATTTCTCGCTCACCTCATGAAATAAATCTTTTTAATGACACGTTTTGTCCTGTAATTATATTCTGATTGAAGTGTCAGAAGATTGTTTAATATTCCTTTAGGTTCCTTTTTGCTCCATTCTTTTATGCTAACCCTCGACATAGAGCTGTTTAAAGAAACAACGCTAACTTCATTAGATACAAATCGACATTCCTTCTCCTCTGTTGATCGCTGGGATAGACTGAACTGCTTTATAAAGAGCCCAGCAATGAAAGACATTTTTTTCTTTACCATCAAGAAGTTATTTCTTCACATACAATTAACCCAGTATTCTCTCTGCGCCCCACCCCGAGTTAAACTTCATTAAGACCGAGGCTTTGGTTGATCTTTTGTGTGTGGATGCAGCTGTGTACAGACGTGTGTTTACTGACTGTGGGTCCTGTGTGATGAGTCAATAGAAGATGTGTACACAGCATGTGTGTTGATGAGGACTTGACTTATTAGTGTATGTGTCATGGGGAAGGGTTTAGTCATGTAGGGATGACCACATGAGCACTCGCTATCCATCCTATCTTTCTCAGGTGATCGTGGCGTAGCACTCGGTATATATATATATGCAGGGTGGCCGGTTACACCTGGTGAAGATGCGGGCTTTACTCCACTCCCACCCCGGTTACTTATCTGAACATTGTAATTATTAACAGCACCATTGTTCTAATACATATTTGTTTAGGGTTCATAGAGCCGCGACATAATTTGTTTACGACATTACGATGATAGTGTTTAGTTTTGCACGACAGCACATCAGATTATCGATAGGACCACTTGTTACCTGACGCGTCTACTGATGATATGTTGAGCATGGTAGTTTGTTGATACATGCGGTGGGTTTTTTTTGGGGGGTGGTGGGGGGGTGGCGACAGGCCATCTGGTGACAAGACGTGTAAATATGATTCACCTGCCGATCGTTTCTAAGGCGACACCTGAATAGACGCCAAACCTGACGTCTTCATCGGGGAAGGGGTTGAGGGTGGATGGGCGGGGTGTTGAAAGAAGGAGGACGGAGTTGGGAGGGCATGTCCAAGGACGGGTAAATGATAGGCTGAAGAGTTGAGTGTCTCGTGGGACACCATTGCCGCCGACCACTTGATGCAAGACCGTTACGGCCACATGCGCACAGCTGTATTGCCGGATGCATGCTAATCAATACACGGAAGAGGAGGAGAATACTAACTGCTCCCTACGGGGATGAGTGGTGAGTTGAAGTGGTCCAGCGGCACTAATAGCATAGAGGTCGCAGGACTGGAAATCATGGCGCTCGCGTTAATAAACATAGAGGGCTTTCTTAACCGGGCACATATCAGCCATATGTCAAGTATGTTTGGCAAAATGTGTCCATGATGCGTACAGGTTTTACATTGTTATGATGAACCTCTTATTATCATTGGGAGGGTGAAAACTAAAGTGTCTTCACGGATGTGTATACATGGACTAGCAAGCCAACAAGCAAGATGGTCTCCGGGTGACCAAGGCGCGTCTGGCAAGACGAAGTTTGAGACAAGTAAGCAGATGTCAGGATCACCTGTTGCCGCTGAGCTTTTCTTTTCGGAGGCCAGCAGTTCCCACGCTCCGACATGCCTGTGAACCAACGGTGTCCAGGCGCGAGTTATCCTCGGTTGATCACAAACACGCAGCTTTGAAAATGCGGGACGTTATCACGGCCTGCCATTCGTGAGACAAGCTTGTCACAAGACTCATGGAGTGCACCGGGCGGTTACCGTTAACGTCTGCTGAGGTTTTCAAGAGAATGCAAATGGAGGAGAAATGCACTCTGAGGGGCTGGTTACCCCCGACAAATCACATCTATCGGCCGGTTGCTTTGAATCAATAGTGCTGGCTGCCCTTTGATGACGGCCAGGATCGCTCCGTTGATAGGCTTCTGTGCCTGGGACAGCCGCTGAGGGCGGCAATGGTGCAGATACATGAGACAAGTCGGCACGACTTCCACAGTCTTTGGGCTTGTCGATAGTATACTGTTTTGGAAACACTATTGATTCCTCCACGCCATCCGCCAGACCTTTGCTTCTGTAAGATATACTTCACTTAATTTTTTTTTACAGGATGATGTAGGTAAAACAGAAATACTTAACAAGACTTTAGCTGTAATACAATTCAGTTAAACAGACCATTCTGGCTATCAAAAATGCAAACTAGTCTCGTGACCTAACGTTCTCTGGGGAATGAGGTATTAGAGTCCTCGCTTATCTCGGGGAACCGTACCATCTCCTTCCCCTCACCTTCCCCATCCCTGTATCTGAAGCCAGGTACGATTTCCGCAGGCGAGTCAACTGAGGAAGAATACACACAGTCACGTGACTATCGAACCGTCGGGTATGTTGCTGAAATTACTACGCTGTCCACTTCTCCGTTTTTCTTAAGCGATATGATTAAGTATACCTTAATTTCAATATGATGCACTAAACTAGAAATTCGTTTCTATACGGTACACGTATCTACCCCAACATTTCTTTGCGAAACGGTCATTAAACATTTTCTTTAAGGCTCAGTTAAGTGGACAATAAATAGCTTGAAGTACCCCATGAAACACCAGGGGACAAATTTGATGGTAAATACTGTATATTGTCATGGTATTGCGAAAGTGGATCGTTCTTTTGTACATTTGTCCGCGTTGGCATTTGCACAGGTGACCTTGATGAGGGAGACCGAGCGGCCCGGGGGCTGGCAGAGGGCGAGCAGTCTGGGTGAACGAACTAGGTCAGGCGTTGATCACTTTAGCCTTTCCTTTTCTGTCGCGCTTCTCATCAGACATCGATAGCTGACCACGAGGCGAGGACGGGCAGGCGAGGGTAGGGTGCCGGAGCTAGGTGATGCTGGCTAGAGACCTCGCCACGGAAGAGCTTGCAGATGCCGCTGTTAGTCTACTGCCGGTGAGGCTGTGGATGTTGGCAAGAGATACGTTGGCGACATGATGACAAGCGCGAACCGAAATGTCAGCGGTGACGTCTTGGTGTGGCGATGATGATGATGAAATCGATGGTGCACTAGGTTGGAGTACGCTGTTCTCAGCTATTCGGCAGTGTTACACAAGACATTAAGCATTTTTTTTTTTTTGTATTCAGTATGCTTGCCCTCCTTCCAAAATATTTTTTACTGTTTTATTGCGTCTGTCATTAATATTACAATTAATTATTTCATATTTTCCGTCTTATTCTTTCATGCATTTTCGGGATTCTTTTAAAATGTAAGTTGTTTTCAGAATACAACCCGGCACTTTTTTAGTTAAAATTCTGGCGTATTTTCACACCCTCAGAAAGGGGTTTTATTTCCCACCTTCCCATACTCTCCCCGACAAAATAAAGGCGCCTTTTGGACCAGTAGTAATTAATCAGAATTATATATATATTCAAATATTTTCGTGACTTTTTTTTTCATGGAACGATATGTCACTGGTGTTTGATCTTAATGACGAAATATGACCTTAGATATATCGTTTTCTTTCTTTACATAATATGTATGCAATGAGACCTTGGACCTAATTCTGTTTACGTTTTCAATTCCCAGACGCCATATCGTCTGCGCTGTCAGACCCCCTGGGTAGACTTCCTCTACGTGATTTGCAACACTTTTACGTGATTTACGCACATTTCTGCACGATGTGAAGTCCTTATTTCGTTACTGGAACACTTTCGTCGTTAAACGTATTTTTTCCCCCTTTAAAGCGATGGGTAGCTGTTAAAAAAAAACCCAAACCCTCACATTGTTTACGCTGTCACTCTCGTAAATAAAGAACTGTCAGTGATACTGTCTGTCTTTCTGGGTGGGATGGCGAGAGTGATGGAGGGTGCACACGCACTGTTATTTCGCCCTGGTTTTGCTTGATTGCCTCGAAAGGGGAATGTGCATCACTCGCCTCACAGCCTGCTGGAGTAGCGTGTCCAATTCGAGGGCCTATTACGCGGGGCGGTAATCTTTCAAACCCCGGTGGCGGCGCCGCGCCGCAAAGCCCCCGATAGCCGCCCGTTGAAAGAGCGGGTCCTGTGAACATAAAAGCTTTCTAGTGTTTCTCTATCTGTGGCAGCGCTGGCCACCTCACTGGGGCTTGATCTTCAGATGCCTGACATCCGGCACAACCGCGCTACGGCAGCCTCGATGGTGGCGCCTCCCACGGGGCGTTTCGTAGCGTCAGGCGCGCGGAGGTGACCGCTTTGTCGCGTCGCGTGGCTTCTCCGCCTGTTTCAGGAGGCTGACGATGGTTTTTTTTTTTTTTGGCCGCATCATAGTGGTGCAGGTGACTGCTCTTCCCTCCTGATGCTATTTGTATCCTTACCTCCTATGACGACGGACATGGGATTGCCCATTGTCGGTGGGGTATGGTTCCTGATGTTATTCTCGACTTCGAAGCTGGGTCCAGTTGCTTTGCTACTGTTGTCTGACATGACACCATGCGTTGTCCAACACGACTTTTCCCACTGTTGCCTGGCAATCTCTGTGTGTTTGTAAGAAAAGGCGATTCGCATGGTTGGGTGCGGAGATGACACGGTTCCCTCGGTTGTCAGCATACCAGCCTCTCAAAGCTACGCCATCGATACTTGAAATTACCGCTACAGTTCTCGGTCTGATTGTTGGCTGCCAATTACCTCAACAACCCTCTTTAGCCTTACTCCGAAAACTTGCTATGGCTTAGAAAAATTAATAATAACCTAAAAATTGCTTGAAACATCTCGACTTCTCATCCATCTTTGACGAGCATATCAAATTAAATATGGCGGTACTAGATTTCACACTTCACGATTGCCAGTCATCAGTTCATATTTTTGTCCCATTCTCCTGGCACTCGATGACCACGTGTCACTCATGTGACTTCGGGATTCCCTGCCATCGATTGCTGACCGCAGTCTCCTCCTCCTGGCTCTCGTATGGATTGCCCGAGCCACGGCCCCACCTTGGGCTCTCGCCTTCGTGACCTTTATTTTGGTTCCAGATTTGTAGTAGTTGTAGTTGTTGTTGACGTGGGTAGTGTACGGGTTGTTATTTGCTGTGTCTGTCGCACTCGCTGCTTGTCCGTGTGTTACTATCACTGCGTTGTGCACGTTTGTTGAAGATCCTGCACACACACACACTCTCACATGTCACAACCGAGTTTTTTGTTTTGTTAGGAAATAATTGCTGTGCCGCTCGACGCTCAGTTCTGTCATTTTAAAGAAGATAAACAGGCGGCATGCCAGCGAAACGATACGACGTGATTCGTCAGAGAAATACAATCTAGAATCAGCAAAAACTCATTGAAATTGTGGGTAGGGATGGGTGAGCTGGGAGGGAAGGGAAAGGGAAAGACGACCGGAAGTAGGTCAGTGGCGACGTGATACCGGCCAGTCTGGACGTCGACTGACGTGGCCCTCGGGTTGTTGTGACCAGGGAGGATATTGACGTATGTTCATGGTGGTGGTGGTGGTCAGCCACTCGCCTTTCTGACCAGACAGGCGTCTCATCAAGCTCGCTTTGCGCTAAGCGAGGGCTCTTCTGCCTCCTGCGCTTCCGCACAACGGAGCAAGGGGACGTAACTTACACGCCTTCCTGCCTGGGTCCTGCGGTCTCCCACACTCCCACCCGTCTTCAACCACCTCCACAAAATATCCCCCCGCCCCAACCCCCGTTTCACTGGAGGAAACGCAGTTCTGGAAGTCCAGACATCGCTGATGACTTTCAAAACACGATCGTCGCTGGTCACACACACACACGCACAGGAGCGCGTGCGCACACACACACACACAGAGAATCACGCGCGCATGTGTGTGACTTTACAAACTCGGGATGAGTGCTGCTTACTGTCTGTTCGCTATGTGCGTGGTACTCAGCCATTGATCACAAGCATCGCACTTACATGCTGATAGACTCTCGAGGGGAAGAAATCCATTCCCAGCGTCCGTTGGCGTCCTCACTACGTGAAGATTCCCCAGCTCCACACAGTTTCGACTTTGCTTTTCATTCGTCTGCCTTTCACCTCGTGCTTTTATGGCTTCATATTGACGAGGTTATGTTTGAGAAGGATGCACAATCTCTATATTTGTCTCGGAACAAATTGGGGCAAGTGGCGGAAGCTTCATTTAACCAATGTCAAGGCGATCTTTGAAGACTAGCGGAAGTGGCTAGGCTATGTTTTAAAGACAAAGTTTAGGTTTAGGGTTAAGTAGCCCCTTATGGTGACCCCCTGGTAAGCCAGGCTTTCTTTTTTCCCTCTCTCTTTTGCTACTTCTGTCCTAGTCGCCCTTACCATCTCACAGAAAAACCTGGCTGTCTGGATCTTGGATCATGCATGTCGATTGAGAGACGTGACTGGATCTTGGAGGCGATCGTAATTATGCAAGACGACCTGGGGGTGACCGGAAGTAAGTCATAATCTCTGTCTTTGTCTCGGAGAAAAGAAGTAACCTACCGGGCCAGCAAGGAAAGATCCATTTGATGTGAAGGCTGCCTTTTGAAGGTTGGCGGGACATACTGTGAGCGCGATAGAAAAGAATGACAGACAATCAAGACTTAGGATTATGCTAATTTCTTTCTCTCCCTCTGGGCTCAGTCTCTCGCAGTCTTCCCGACACACTTCCCACCCCTAAACCTCGCTGTCTGGATGTATGGATCTAAGACATGGCCTGGATCTTGATCCATTGTAGTAATTACCTTTTTGCCTTTTTTTCCAGTTTCAGTTTAGTCACTGTGTTACACCCACACACCCTATGGGGGGGTGGTGCGGGGGACGGGCGTGTTCCTGTTTCACCGATAAACACATGCACACATCCGCGCTCTTCGCAAGAGTGAAGTGAATTAAAAAAAAAAGACATAATACTGAGAACATGAACTAACATTTTTAGGAAGGTATTTTTCCATCGTTGATGATGACGATATGATAATAACTACTTTGATGATGACAACGATGATAATGTGATGCTGTTTGCCTTTCCTCGCCACCATCCGCAGGACAACTCCAGGATGAGGATTAGGCCCTCGTTCTCTTCATCAAGGCAAAGTAAGAACTCAACATGGGATATGTCTGTGTGTGATTAAAACGCGACAACCTCCCTCCTCCTCACACAACCCTATCAGCGGCAGCACGCGGCCATCTTGGCCTCTGGCGTCATTATCTACGTCAGGCAGTCACGCCGCAGCGTCAAGCGTTAACTCGCCGCGCGGCATAAAACGGCGGAGCGCGATGAGAAAGAGAAGAGCGGGCCATACCGACAGACGGGGGATGGCGAGGTGGCGAGATTAATGGCCTCGTTCTTTCTACATCTTCACCTGTTTTATTGCCAACATCAGTCCTCTTTCTTGGCCCGTCTCTAGCCACCCTCGCCCCCACCTCAACACACCCCTCCACCTCCCACCGTGGCACGCGAAATTGGTTTTCTTATTTTTTTCCCTCCTCCGCTCTCCGCATCTTTCCTTGGGCTGCCAAGGGTCCTGGCACCTGCCCTTCTTTTGTGTCCGCCCTGTACCCAAACCATTCCTATTAATCCACCAAACCCCCCGCACACCCCGTTCCTGACTTAACCATCCATCCCACTTCCCACCCGCCAGAGCAGACCGGTCGGGGAGTCAGAGCTCAAGAAGACTCCTTTACGTCTGTGAACTGGCTGCCTTGTGAGCGGCCATTCTCTAGGTGTTTGGTCTGATGAGGGGATTTGAGCAATTGATTTTCCTGGGATGTGGTAAACGACTTTATTTGGTGGTATCGAACGTCGGGAGGGCTGTGCTCAAAGGCCTTCCTTGGAATTAGACAAGCCTTCAAGCCATCCGCGTTTTTCAGTGGCGCGGAGAGCATACTGCAGGGAGACCACTCTCTGTCCCCCAATCCCCCCCCCCCCCCACATTCGCTCCTCACCTCCAGGCGTCAGCAAGGAAGACGCGGGTCACGTGATCTTGTTTCACGGTCCAGTCTTTACGCCGACATCAGCGAGGTTAGGGCGTCCACAGAACAGCGCCGTTAGGCGAGGGAACTCCTGGGTGACAGGGTCTTGTTTCCCCGGAACCTCTTGACGGCGAGCACGAGCTTCGTGCGGAAGAAGTCGCCATGTTTTGTGGCTAGAAAACCTCGATGGCTCATTCTATCATCAAAACAGTTTTCATCGTGCCTTGATGACACAGTAACGTGTGTCAGTCGTGTCCACACTGGTGGAGAAGGGCTGGCACTAGTCACGGGTGTGTGTACACCGCACGCATACAACTGGACCATGTATGGATACCGATTTTTAAAAAAATCCTTTAATTATGAAACTTTTATTACGACATTACCAATTACTCATTACACCAATCAACATAATTGACAGTAGTTGTGATTATAGTTAATTGACAAGTCCTCCTGCTCGTCTTCCTCTACAGATTTATGATACTCTCCATCCTGACCATATGTTCCTTGATTCCTCTTTGTCTTGTATTACTTGTCTGCACAGTTCTTTGTCCTTCCGTCCTTCGTATTCTGTCCTTGTCAAGTACTGAGAGTATGCTTCTTTGTGAACGTGATTATGGGCTACGTAAATCCCACAATAATAATAATTATTATTATTTAGTAGCTGCTAGTACAGATCATGTATATTATGAGAAATTCGTATTTGCCCTTTTTCATCTTGTTTCTACTTTCGAAGCTTTCTAATCCGGAATTCAGAACCCACCTCCCGACAAAATAAAACCAACAAAAACAAAACAAAACAAAAAATAAAAAAACACAACACACAAAAAAGTCAGAAGAATAAAAAACCCAACCAACCAAACAAAACAATAATAACAACAAAAGAAAGCAAAAAACAAAACCTTCTACAATCCAGGAAGTCTTTCGCTCTCTCCCACTTTCTCATCTTTGTTCATTCGCTTTAGTTTTGCCATGGTCTAATATAATAATAAAAAAATAATATCATTAAAAAAAGAAAAATATGTTGAATTTGTGTCGCGCTTTTTGCCACCATTATCCGTTTGCTGGTGTGTTGCATTATTCACTGTCGGTTCGTTCCTAGTTTTTTGTCCACAGGGCATTGAGCCCGCCTCCAAATGAGAAAAAGCGATCTACAAACTCAGTTATTAATTATGCGTATATTTGTTACATCCCAGTCGCATAACATTATTCTAGTGATTCGATTGGTGACAAAATGTGTGGAGCTCTCTGTGTCGGGTAGATACCCATCATTGCTGCTTGTCCTCGCAGCTGGCTTCCCTGGGCTACTGCAATATATTGCCCCCAGAGGTGATGGGTTTGTCCTGACCTAATCACGTGACACACTATTTTTATAACGGCTCATTTGTAGGCGTGGACGTAATTGATGTGCTCGTGTCCCTGGCCCTGATTACTTCCGGTCCCCCAGTGTTGAGCAACAAGTCAGCGAGTTGACAAAACTTAGAGAGATGAAAGCGAAGAAAACAAACACAACGAAGCAGTCAATGTTGGAGAGATTAAACTTTTTAATTTATTTGTCCAATAGCATGGCCTTGTTATACTTAGTGTCAGTAAATATTTTTTATCTCTGTTTTAGGGTCCTTCGCCTGATTTGGATAAAAAAAAAGTGCACGTGAAACACGTGTACATTTTAATTACTTTAAAACATTTTAATTTCGTGTTCTATAAATACCTGCGCATGTGTGACCAAAAATCTCATCGAGTTTCTCCTTTGTTTTCTCACTTTTGCTTCAGAGGACTGAGTTCAGGAATAGCAGGAGAAAAAAAAGATATTTATTTGATGGTTCCTCGTATCGCTGACGTAGGAGAAACGATAAATAAAACGTGACTCTCAGTCTGTAATTCAACCCTTCCTCACCAGAAATGTCAAACAACACAGCCAAGACAACAATGAAAAGAAGTCCTTAAAAAGCCGTTAGTGATATCGCAAATTGACATCGTCAATAGCCCTGTCTTTCATTTTCTCTCTCTCTTTGTTTTCTAAACTTGTTTTTTTCTCCCTCAGGTCAGATGATCAAACACACTTTCTTCGTGAAGTTCTAGAGTTGCTGGCAAGTTAGCGATGTGATTAGTTTGTTCTAAAGTGCGTGGTGATTGAATTAAATTTAATTACATTTTATAAAAGCGGGCATGGGTTGATGGAAGGTCGCATCCAAGGCGAGTGATTCAAGCTTATGTCAAGAAAAATTCACCTGGTCATTGGAATGGACATTTGTGACGGGAGAGTATTAAGGCCATGGCTGTTCTTTCCTCCACAATCCGAGGTTTTATCTTGTGAACGGAATCGAGTTTTTTTAAAAAAAAAATTAGTTCAGATTTGGGGAATTGTATCTGTAACTCATCAACATTTGACAAAGTGCTTTCCCTCTTCCTTGTCATAAGAGGTGATGGGAAGTGGGGAAGTTGACTTTTCTTTGTCAACTAGTTGCTGAGGGTGATCTCGCCCCTCGCAACAATTGGTCTGTACTTAGGGATCCGAGGGCGTATTGAGGAGAAACCAAACAATGATAGTGATTCTGTGGAAAAGTGTTTCCCTGTACAGACGATTTCGCCGGGGGATGGGATAGGGGAGGACGAGTTTTGGTGGTAAGGATGGAACAAGTAAAGTGGTTGGGGTGTGGTGGTGGGGACTAGCTGTTTGCGTGCGTTCACCGAGGCCGTAGGCGGTGAGTAGTTCTGCAGCTTCCTTTCCCCGGACTCTCCTGCTGAACAACCGCCATTATGATGCGACGACCACCGCCGACAACAAACCGCGATTCGGTTGTCTGGCTTGACCCTCTTCTCGTCCTGAGAGCACCCGGCTCTTGTCGCTTGCCTGGAGGTGCAGTCTCTGTCTGTGTGATGTGCGATGATGATGGAGAGTTGTTTGATGTCTGATGGCTGAGTCGGAGGGTGATGTTGTGTGAAAGCTGTGCCCACTCCGCCTGACCGCTGCCGCGCTGTTTGTGTCGGCGGCGAGGAACTGCGCAGAGAGAAAAGGTTTGAATGTATCGCGGGAGTATTTACACTAACAACAGGCCCTTGTGTCGGCTGCCAGTCGTTGTTTTGATAGCTGATGCTTTCCTCACTCCCGCCAGACTGCGGTGCGTAGACGGGACTGCTGCATGCTGCTGCTGCTGCGAGAGACGCACGCGTCAGAAAACATGGTACAGCAGACGTAGAAAAACGGTCGCGCGACACATGTGGCGGCCATGCAACATCTGCCGGACTAGCCTCATCATGTGCCGCTACAACAGCCGCCTCGTGCCGCACAGCGAAGTCGCACGGGCTGACGCAGCCGTCATATATATTTTTTCCTTTTGTTGTCTTTGTTTCAAGTGTGAATGCTGTAAGCTTTGCATTGATGCAAATAGGATTAGCTCGCGCACTTCCGAATGAGAAAGGGCAAGTGAGATTATGATTAGTTACAGTTACAGCGCATTTATACAGCGCTTTATCCCCAGCATCAACGCGCGCAAGCACACACCTTCACAGGATGGGCGTGTGACACGAAACTGCGCGTGCACTCTCTCTCTCACACACACACTACACAACACACATAATGAGTGTAATTATTCAGTCTTTGTGTGTATGGGTGTGGGGTGGTTGTGGTTGTGGTTATGGAACACGCTGTCACGTGATGGTGTGAGTGATCAGTGATATCAACGACAGTTCGGAGACTGTCACACCATCATAGGCTGCCTGCTGCTCTTTCACACAACAGCTCTTTGCAGAGTTTTCCAGAAAAAAGAAAATAAAATCCACGTTGGATACCGTTCCAATCTAGCGTCCCTGTCGGGGGAATCTATTTTTAGCCGATTAATTGGCGCACGTACTACGAAGGTTGCAACCGTTTTCTTGCAGCGAGTCACCTGAAAGATTAATGAGCAAAGTAAACATTGCGAATACAGTCCAGGCAAATCCAGTTTTTTTTTCCTCCTTCACCTCCTTTCATTGTCACTCTCTCTCTCTTAAAAACGTATCGATCCCTACAGGAGGCCTCGCCCTAAGTCCAGGCTAGCCAGGAGGAGTGGATAGGTGGAAAGTGCAAAGCCATTGAGTGAACATGTTTTTGTGTTGCTGGCGGGTGGGCAGGGTCTGGCTGCAGTAATGATCTCTTCATTAGGTCGTTGGCGAATTTACTGGCAGAATGTCAGTTTCCATTAGTCCTCTTCATCAGCAGCAGCTGTTGCAGCTGCTACAGTATTGTTGTTATCAGTGAATAAGTTGGATGCAATCATCCTTTCATATCTTTCTTTCCCTCTGGTGTTATTGAAAACACAATATATTATGTACAACTCGCAAATGTGATAAAAATCCGAGCACTTCTCGTCTGTGCATCTTTATTTTGACATAAAGTTAGTGGTGAAAACTTGGGTATTTGGCTTGACGAGGTCCAGAAGCAGGTAGCTGCTGTTGCCAGGAGAGATTACAGCTTACACACTCTGTTTGACATGGGATTGATTTCCCCCGCGCGCTCTTCAAACAGTGCTTTCATTGTCGACTACCACTTCATTCAAGTCCAGATTATTCAGTTCAGTAACTGATATGTGTTGCGCGACGCTAGCGTCAATATTCTCCCTGTGTATGTATAAATATATATTTTAAATTTATAGCAGCCATTAACACCTATTACAACCGTAAAGGTAAACATTAAAGAGAAAGGCAAGAGAAGTGATGAGCAACGGTAGACTCGAACCGATATTTGTTTCCGTTGATAATGTCTGGTTCCAGAACAGTGGTTTTACTGTTTAGTCACAGCTGTAGGGAGGACAAGGAGGTCGCCATGTTGTGTTTTCCGGTGATGCCATCCAGCTATTACGCGTCTGCGTTCATGTTTCGTTTCCTAACCACAAGATGTTTTATTTATACGACCTCCGCTAGAGCTATAGCAATTCTGTAAGATATCTGGTTGGTTCAATCGTATGGTTGTAACAGCTCAGCTTCTACATTTCAAGGCAGTTTCAGCACGCACGAGCGCGCACGCACACGCGCGCACATTCACTTACTCAACACGCATGCGCAGAAATGAAAGCACGCGCACGTTCAACACGGTAACCGGATCAGAAGAAACCGAAAGCTCTTTCTGCTTTAAGCAGTGAATCATTTCACCGATTTCATCGGTTGGTCTCCGCTGTTTCTGTTTTGTTTTTCTTTTCTTCGTCTGGCGCGCGCATGCTTGACCTCTTAGCTCGACAGAGCGTGGCACCAGCTTCTGACAAACGGTTTGTTGGAAAACGAAAATGATCCGGCCCAAATAGATCATCCATAAATCACTGTAGGACGTACAGTTACAAACAGGATATCAAGTAATGTTTTTAGACAATCAGTTCTTTGTCTCCCCCACTCTTTCTCTGACACAGTCGTCTTGCAGGTGACATCCAGTAATATGAAAACGTGAATAACACCAATGACAGAGTCAATGTGGAAGTTTTTAGTTTTTTGTAGAGAAAACTAATTAAGAATTATTCCGAGTAAGGAGAATTTTAACTGGGCAAAGTTTTGGCAAACACCTGACTTGAGTTGACACGTTGACCAAAGTTTCCAAGGTCCTGAACGTCTGCCCGAAAACCGGACACAGCTTTGCCAAACGTTTGACATTTGTCCAGTTAAGAAAAGCTTTTATCGAACCTTTGACTGTACGACATTCACATAATCGTTTGCCATAATCACACACATTCGATACTTGCAGCGATGTTGTGATCTGGAATCATCAGCGATGCTCTAGGGTAACTCTGCCACCCCGTGTTAATAGCGGCTACACTCCGTGAGCCAGGGTAGGAGGGAGTGGGTGCAGTGGAGGTTGAGGTGTCGATCCGACTACAGAGTCGACCATTACCGAAGTGACCTGTTCATCTTCAGGTGCGAACACCAGGTCTCGACCGCCCAGTGAGATGTTTCTTCCCACCCCTCCACTCTCGTAAAGCTGTTTCACAGGCACTACGTGGGTAGCACGACCTCACGTGATTACATCCGTGCGAATCGAGTTTCTAATTACTTGCACCGTCATTAATTATTCACATTGAAATTCAAGCTTTACTGTCTTCTTGCAATGAAAACGACAATCTACCGTGATCACCCGCCGGCCATGCAGCGGTCTAAAGGGAAAGAAGCTGGCAGCGGGTCGAGGAGGGGAGGGAGAGAAGGAGGAGGAAACGCATGCCGCCTACCCAGGTTTGCACGGTGTGGTCAGAGAGGGTGGGAAAAAGGAGGAGCGCTAGTTCATCAGGAGAATATCGGGGTGGAGGGTGACGACCTAAATTGGATGGAGTCTTCTCCAGGCCGACGTAAGCACTGAGCGGCAGGCAAGGCCGTTGGGACGAGCAGGTAGAGAAAGCTATTGGAGGACGGGGAGCTCGAGGGCGTCAGGTGGACCCCAGAGACTGGTCCGTCAGGCCGCTCGCAACGGCTATCTAATTAAATTGAAACATTGAAGCTTTAAAAAAATTATTTTTTTTCTACTGCCCTCCCCCACCATCTTACCTCGCACACACCTACACCCAGTCGAGGGTTAGCATTGCAGCTGCCGTTGAAAGTAGCAACGTGTGACGACGAAGTGGACGTGGCTGGCTGATGAGTGATGAAGTTGACGAGGCGGCTTGGGCTGCGCGTGTACCGCGGGGAGTTTTCGTCCGCTGGAGGACAACGAGTTTAATTACACGCGTCAACAGCCAGCCACAAGGGACGTGCATCGGTGGGGTGCACAGACGCGTGCGTCTGCCGTGCAATACGAATCGTAATGTAGCGCCATGTGGGCATAAGCGCCTGCGCTCGTGTATCGTACTGCACTGCTTTATCGCGAGCCGCATGAAGGCAGTTGATAAAGACCCCAGTTTTCTCTGGATTTTTTTTTTAACCATTTTCTCTTCTTATCGTTCATGCGTAGACCAGAAGATTGCAGGGTGACAAGAAAAGTACCTTGCAGCCGAGGAACTGTGGTCAGAGATAGCAAATACACATACGAGTGCGCCATTTTAACTGTATTTGTTGTCGAGGACATGCGGGATTTCTGAATCTAAGCGATTCTTACATTGTGCATGTGACGGACAGAGGTTACCTCGACCACACGTGCATTGATGAATAGCCCTCTCACATTCTTTCTCTCCCACTTCGTGTACACAGCGGTAAGCCTCCGATTCTTGCCCAGCTTGGGCCTGGGCTGGAAAGAAAAATTATCTGACCAGGTCCAGAACTGGTTATCAGCAAGGGAGAGAAGCGCTCCATTTTTACATGTTCCGTAGACACAGTGAACCACTTTAGTTCAATGTCTACTTATGCTGCTATGGTGTCAGATGATTTTTGGTTCTCTTGAGTCCGTAGATTGAGAGAGAACGTTTAGGTCGTCCAACTGCGTGTGTGTATGTGTGTGTGTGTGCGCGCGCAGGGATATTCTGTGTGTGTTGAGACAGAAAAGATGAGGGTTAACAGGGTGCTTTAAAGCAGAGGACACGGGCTCGGGAGGAAACGTTGCGAAGCTGGGCGATGTTTTTGTCGGAAATCGATAAGCACGCGGTGCCTACACACATTACTCGAATAACATTAACACACTTGTATTATTAGTTTTTGTGCGGAGGGGGACGGCGACATGTTGGTCTCATTCATTAACCAATGTCCCTTAGTTTCCCTAGTGTGTGGACCTGTCCGTGGTTGGAATAAACCCCATTTTTTCTGTTTTGTTTTGTAAATCCTTGTAACATGGCGGAGACCTTTTGTGGAGCTTGAGTCCGACAAGGCTGGCGGCGTGTAGTAAGTAGCGACTACTGTTGTACACTAGGTGGCGCTGAAGTCCGGTCACGAAGAGGGAAAGACTTGAAGCAGTCGCCGCCATTCAACACCCTAGTCTTCAGGCTGCTGTGCCTTCTATTGATCTGACGGTGCGCGTGTGTACTTGTGTGTGTGGGGAGAGAGGGATGGGATGAGGGAACGGAGGGGACAGTGACCAGAGCTTGTGACCGCCGACAGCCCCACCAGAACACGCACTTCTGTTGTAGCTCCGCCGTCGTTGGCGGCCGCAATCGGAAGCGATTTGATTTTTACTCCCAGCAATTTCTCCTTGTCAGCTCTTCTGCGCAAGAACAGGAGCCGCCCGCCATAAAGTGTGGCGGTAGGGGGGAGAGGAGACCGGGGTGGATGAGTTCCTGCGCGGCCCCACCACCAGCCCCACCTTGAGACCCCGCCTCTCGATGGAATGTGAGTGGGGGGTCGGGGGAGAAATCGAACTTGCTGCGCAGGTGCCCGGGCTGGGAAACTTGTAAGGTCCTCCCCAGCTCAAGCTTGAGGACATACTGCACGTGTCGCTCTTCTAAATGGAGGGAGGGGTTGGTCGGTAGGGTCAGTGAATAGGGAACTAGGAATATATTCCGGCACAAACACCTGAAATTTGTCAAAGTTTTTCCGACATGGTTTTCTGAGGCCTACCACTGTCGGTGAGGTTCTGTTAAGCAGACGGAGGAGGGATAGGGCAGCAAGTTCTGTTAATGCTTGTTGATCTTAGCAACGTATTTGTCTAGCACGCCTTCTGGCAAGAGGAATGACTAAAGCACTTGTCTAGCACTCGTGTTCACACTAAAGTCTTGGCTAAGTACATCGCTATGGCGACGGGTCTGGCAGCTATGTAGGTTGGTATTACGGTTGTGTCTAGCATACATGCAGATAAGGTTTCTCAATATCGTTGCTTGTAGCAAACGTTTTCAGAGAACGGTAAAGGTCAAAGGCCGTAGTCATGAAGTAGGGGTAATATGCTGTATCTACTCTAGACTGGTAAGATTGTGGGGGTCCTTTGATTATAAGCAGGCAGGGACATGGGGGATCGGCTGATAATGTAGATTTCCGTGTCTTGGATACGGTCGACACTTCTGGCTTCATAGTGCTTGCTAAAGCTGTAGACAAAGAGCTGAGGTGATGTACATACCTTCTGGGCCTGTATTCATGAAGCCCGGCTAAGCCGTTATCCATGGGTTAAAGGAAAATAGTTAAAAAACTTGTCTCCGAAGTTACGACACATTGTCCAGATCCCGCTAAAAATGTTTGCTTTAACATTACTTCACCCCAGGGTATTTTTGTGCTGATTCATAACTACGACCCCAGGGGTAAAGCAACATCCGCTGGGTCTGGACGCCCCTTATAACTACGGAGATAAGGTGCTTGCCTTCGATTTGTCTGGGACAACAACTTACCCCGGCTTCTTGAATATAGGCCTCTTAAACATTTACAGATCCTGGAAAATAAAACATTTTTGTTGAAAGAAGCTTTTCAGTCGTCAGAGCATGCGGAACTTTTGCTCGGGACGCGGGAAAAAAATGGAAAATTGGTGCTGATCCCAACATGTCACGGGTTGTCTCCTTCGTCTCCATCATTGTGATAGCTTGCCTTTATCCCATTTACCTCGCGATGATAATGGACGATTCTTTGTCGCTGTTGACCAGCAAATATTATATTGACTCTGTACAGCCATCTTTCAGCCCCCTTCGTCTCCAGCGACTTGTTGGGGGGAAGCCGACCTTCGCGGCCCATTTGTTGTGCCCGACGCCAATTGGATACAAGAGCGGCAGTCATTGTGAGTTCGGGAAAGTGTGGCCGCTCGGCCCTGGAGTTGAATCCCTAATCACATGATCCGGAGCGCGTGAATCAACATGGCCGTGCTCTGACAAACGGACCGGCCCCGGATTCCGACACCCGGTGCTGACTAGTCCTATTCGCTGGGCCGTCGTGGACGCGTGGGGATGGGGTTGCAAGGAGGGTTTGGTCTCCAGGACTGTGTACCCAGCCTGCAATTGCATTACTCTCGCCAAACGCTGTTTGCGCTTGGTCTTGGGGACTTTTGAATTTCAATCCTTATTTGGGATGGGGAGGGCGAGGGGCTTGGTGTGTGTCCAGGAAATGACAGGTTGCGCGAGTCAATTGGCGCCGCCACGGCAGAGTCAATGATATGTACGCTGTGTCACCGAGCTGTCTCAGTCATCAGTCATCACTGTCATGGCGGTGGTCGCAGTGTTACCGATGTCGTCGACACCGATGCCAAGATATCAGCCCATGTCTCCTTAGTGTGTTTGTAAATATGCCTAATAGTTTATTCAAAGATCGACTTTTACGCAGAAGGAGCGGATCGGTTCAGTGCCGCAGCAGTTAAGGGCATAGGGATTGGGGGTCGCTTGTTCAGATCTTGTCTTGGACATACTGCTATTTCTGTGCATGCGACACCTGTTTATAGGGCCTATTACTTTGCCATGTTGTTGCCGTTGTTGATAACATCATGTAGAACACCAGTTATCTCTCTCTCTCACCTTCAATTTAAAAAAAATGCAGATAACGTGAATAGGGTAAATGTCTGGACAAACATTCCCTTGATTGCGAACCCTCAATAAAGGCCACTGGTGATAGCCTTTTCCTCCGCTGCATCTGTTGAATCCTTTCTGATGACCAACCTCGGTCGAGGGACCGGAAGGAAGAAAACTATAGATGGGTTTAAATTAGTTATATATTTCACGTTAATCATACTATATATAAGTGTATCCGTCCACTGGAGAAAGCGGATAATCGAATGGTTTGAAGACTGACGTCCGATTCCGGAGGCGCGCTGGTTCGATACTCGTGTGGCGCATCCAGTCGATCGATCCAGCTGTGAGGGAATGACTATTTGGCTTCCGGTCTGGGGAAGGTAAGGCAGTTAGGAAAAGAAGAGAGGCACCGCCTTTGCAAAAAAAAAATTGATGGTGAGAAGGTTAAGGGTCATCATACCATTTACCAGTCCAAGTACATCATCGGGTACTTCGCAGTATTAACACACTCCACCACAAAGTCCCTGACAGTGAGTAAAAGGTGCTGGAAGAGGGGGGTCAGGGTAAGCCGTTTGTCAGTGTCATGCGTGTTTATGAAGTAAGGACTCGAGTTGTCAGCAGTTCAAAGAGAAAAAGATGAGAAAGCAAAGTTTTTATTTTCCCCAAGCGCGTGCCGTGTGTGTGTCGCAATTTTGGGTAATGGAGGAAACCATGCAACTCCACAACACAAACGCATGCTTATCACTTTTCGCCTCGCTTCATTTTGCAGACAAGCACGAGTTTTTTCTCCTCCTAGCACCTTGTCTTTCACGCTTGGAAATCTTTCAGACACTGAAATGCTTGAGTTGCTGGAAACAGAATTAGCTCCCCTCTGCTGAAGACAATTCTCGTTGCCGTGCAGGGTTAAGGACCTTGCTTTCGTGGCGAGAGAGACAAGAGGAAAACAAGAATGTGATGTGGTACTTAGCCAGAGCCCAGAGCGAGGCTAGAAAAACACAAGCTGTGTGCACTGGTACATCTCGCTCACCTTTACCAAGAACAGGTGAGGGTAGAGGTGCGAAGATAGACGATACCAGGTACACTCAGTCCGTACACCTATCAGGGAGACTGTGCACGGAACGGCGCCGTCGGCCCTCTCACCCACCCCACACCCCATCCACCTCAAACGTCCTTGTCTTTTGCACCCTTCCTGTATCCATGACAACAACAACGAACATATACTGTATGTCTTATTTTTTTGAGACAACGCACGTTTAAAGGCTACCCAGAGTCCACTATACAATTTGCTGACAGGTCAACAAAACACGACTCCTTCATTAATTTTTCACGATATTCGATTGAAATACTTAGCTAGCTGAGATGATGATTAAAGGAATCTCAAACGAGGATTTAGGTGGGGAGAAAGAATATCTCCTTGTCTAATTAACATGTGAGAAGAAATTATAGAAATGTGATTAGTGAAAAATATGTGCATAAAATACATGTTTTGTTGCGGAAGTAATAAATGCTAGTTTGCTAACGAAACACAACAAATCTTCGAGAGAAAAGGAGATTTCTCCTTGAATTGTATTTTAGAATTGTTAGGTCGCGATGGCATGATCTCAAAACGCGAACTAAACATTAAAAATATGGAAGCCATTTCTCTTGGAAATAAAAAGTATTCCAACATCTTAACATAGAACCCACCCAGATAGTAAGTATCAAGAATGTGGTTTACTAGCATCTAGAAACACGGAATTCAAAAGAAATTATTCAGGGGTTAAAAATCGTGATTAAAGTACCAGCTGCCATTTAACAATATTTTCTTTAGATAGTACTCTCAAGTTTTCCTTACGTCGAAAGGATCATGTTTTTTTTTCTGAGATGGGAAGAGCTGACGAGATAAATTATTGTTATAAATTACAATTTTAGAATTATTGTAGACGAGAAGGCTACATATCACTCAAACGTAAGGGGAGAAAATATTGTAGTAAAGAGATACCCTAATTTATTTGACACTAAATATGATCACAGTTTTCACTGTGATCGTAAAAATTTGTTCAGGAAAGGTGATACTAGCTTATAAAATTTGTTTATGGGTTAGACCAGAAACGTCAGCAGATGCCGTGTCAGAACGATAGTAACAGGTTACAGGATGCAATAAATTGTCTGCAAAGTCAGGCAGTAAATTGTCTGCAAACTTAAAAAAAAAAACAAACAAAAACAAAAATCCATGAAGGTCAGACCGGTATATGATGAAGTAGGAGTAACTGATGACTGCTACATTATGAAGGAAGCTGTGTGTATGGGTTAGATTGGTAGTTACATCACGAGTTTGTGTAGCCATGGAAACAGTAAGACAGCTAGAGTCAAACTGTATGCCAGACAGGACCACTACCCACAATCCTCTGTTTTGATGACAAGCACTTTATTGCAACACCACCATCGAGACAGAGACAGAGACAGAGACAGAGCTGTGGTGAGTGGCCAGGCAGAAAGCTTTGTTTCATTCCCTGTCATATATTTTTGATGTGGTTTTGTTGCTGCCAGTTCGTCATGTTCTGTTTTTTCACCTGAAGTTCTTGACAACCAGTAAAAGTTCAAGACTTCCTTGCATGGAACCTACGCCGTGTAGCGTGACGACATTGTGCAGCAGCGCAGCACGCCCTGCGCGCGGACAACACCCCAGTGCGCATGCGTGCCACCGCGCAGATCGAAGAAAGCATTGTGGGATAGTTCCTGCGCGGATGGCCGCAGCTAATGACAGCGCGGGAGAAAATTGCCTTTTTACAAAAAAAAACAAAACAAAACAAAAAAAAAAAAGTCCCCACGACTAAGATGGCGAATGATAAAGACATATACTCAAGCCACTAAACGCTGGCGAATTAACCGAAGAAAGGGGAAAATATTTGTTTTGGGTAAAAACCTCACGTGGCGGCGGAAGAATCTAGTCGGCGATTAGCGCACATGTTTTTAGATCGTAATGATCGGCAAGTGAACTGGAAATTTGTGCGTGCATGCGTTCGCTTATATAGGGCGGTCTGACAACAGCTGTTGTTGTTGTTATTTCCCCAAGTCCTGAATTCAAGGTAAGATGCTGTATTATCCATGCAAGGATTGACAGCTTGTCCAAGCAAGACCCAGGGTACCAGACTTTGTTGTTGTTGATGTTGTCGTTCGCTTTGCTTACACTTAGAGGCCAGGTGTCAAGATGAATGGCAGTCATTTACAGAGTCCACAGCTATATGTCGAGAGGCAACGACCATCCGCTCCTGGAGAAGCCTACACCCACATGCTCTGCATATCCGTAGAAGCCTACTGGGGGTGACACCAGGTGTAGCTTCTTGTATAGGTGGCGCTTTAATCTGTTGTGTTCTGAGATGGAGCAGTATCCTAGCTTTCTGGTGGCTGGGGTGGTCTGTGAAGAGTCATTATGATGCTCACAAGCTGGCAGACTAATGATGGTCGATAGGGTACTAAATTTTGAAGATCAACGGAGATACCTGGATGTAACCTTTGACATGGAAACAACACACTGCCAGCGCTGAAGGCGAGAACATCAGGAAACTTCACATTAGACAAAAACTGGCTGGCACGGACTGGAGTGAGGAGCGGATGAGAAAATTCACAAAACCAAGGAACTGTAAGATGGCACCTTGAAAATTGGTCAGCAGCTAAGGCACACCAACAGACCCTGGAAACGTCTAGAACCAAGCGCTGAGATTAATCACTGGAGCCTTGGGACCAGCATCAGTAGAAAGGCATATAACGGCGATCCTCTCTTTACAAGAGGAAAGAGTGCAAGGCACTAATGCTAGCAAGTAATGACAAGTACAGCACAGACTGCACATTGAGTGCCAGACAAAGACAACTGTCTTCAGGCAGGCTTAAAAGATTCGTAAGAGAAACACTGAAGAAAGCTGCAGAAACAATACCAGAAACGACTGTGCACAATAAAAAACAAGTACCGCTAAAGATCCTCCTCACGGGGAGGAGACAAGACCACGTTGCCATCTGGACCATAATTTACTATGTTTAAGGCCAAGGACGAACACAGCGATGTAAACAACACCGGGCTTGCCATGTTACAGAAAACTACCTTAGGAAGCAGATGAGTCAGCCACAGAGGCAATCCCTAATGAAGGCACTGTACCCTGACGGACACTGGCAGGGGTTAGCCGTGCCAACAGGCTTTCACTACACTTCTTACAGAGCCCATGGAAGCCCTGACATGCGCAGTGAACAGTGTCGGCATCAGTGGTGTGGACATATTACACTGTTTTTCGCCAACCTAACCGCTTTCCTAAACTGTTGTTTAGCTGGGGCCGTGTTCACCAAGTGAGGTTAAGTCCTTTCCTCAAGCAAATCAAGGGTCCAAGCGTCTTGTTTCCGTAGTTGTAAAACGGTTTTCAGATTCCATGGATGTTGTTTTATCCCTGGTATCATAGTAGTGGCAAATATTTACTAGTGTAAAGCAACACAAAGCATTATTCATCAGTTCTGGATAGCGAGTCGTAACTAGGGACACAAGACGTTTTCCCTTGATTTCCCCATTTTACCCCTTTGCAACGACTTATCGTCGGTTTGTGAATACGGTCCCTGATGGCTAGGCGCTAACTGTCAAGCTTAGCAGATGTGTCGCACTTTGCCTGATGCACGAAGCAAGACGGTCGTCTTAACAAAGGCCTCCTCCATAAAGGGTGATAATTTAATGATCGACAGAAGAAAAGAAGAGAAAGCGATAACGTCAGGTTAGCGAGAGCTCAAGAGTTCACGGGGGGAACAAACGAGTTTTTGAAAGCCCTTTTCTCGAATGTTTCGGCTTTGTTATGTCTTAATTAAGACTGCTTAATCCTAGGCCATCGGTCAGCTTCATGCATCAGACTACATTTCTGGTTGCTGGACGTCACACAGAAATAGTGGATGGCAGTAGAAAGTCTTTGATCCTCAGGTGAAACCTCAGAGGAAGCAGATACTCGGATCTCTGTGTATGTGAGAGAGAGAGAGAATAAGAGCAGATCTTTGTTTTAAAGAAAGTGTACCCTCTTCGCATCCTCCCCTTTCTCAAACGGGTGTCTCGATCTGAACCTTGAAGTGGACTTAGTCGTTAAATTCTAAACACTGTCATAGGCTATAAGCGAATCTTTGTCTCAAGTTAACCCTCATCTCGCCGTTTATCAAGATTCGACCTTTTCTGGGCATTTGTTTCTTTTACCGTCCGGCGCACGCACTGAGATAGTCGAGTGGTTATCTCGGGCGAAGGTTCAGATCGTGACGACGGCAATACGTGGTCTACTGAACGGCCTCAGGGCGTGAAATGACGATCTTGGCGATGACTAGATGACCTTTTGGCGAAGAGGCGAGCGGGGAGAAGCGTGGAGCGCTGTCGAGGGCAAACACCCTGACCCGACACTCCAATCCAAGTCTTCGTCTACCGTCTTGGTGAACAGGACGTCTGCACGCCGCAACCTGCTGCAGTCAGTTCAGACATTTTGTCCCTTCCCGTGGCCAGTCTTGTTCAGAGCAGAGTGTTGGTGGTGGTGATGGTGGTCGTGGTAGTGGGGAGTCGAGGGGGAAGGAGGGTTGTCGTTCAGAGTGGAAGTATGCGGCGGGTTGGTCGGCTATGAATATTAGATGGCTGGAGGAAATGAAGGCCGACTCGGTCGGCATGTTGCGTCTGCAATATTCATCTGTTTTGTGCCCAGTCGCTGCAACCCTCTTGTCCCTGGCGTGGTGGGTGGGAGGGGCTAGGCGATTTCACATGATGTTTAAAAAAAAAACGTTTCCATGCGTGGCGAAAGTTGTTGTCTGAGACGAGGTTCTGCTGGACAAGAGTCACGTGATGGGAGTGTCATGACATGCAGGGAAACATTGTCACGTGGTGCATGTAGGAGGTGAGTCACGTGGCGAGGCAATTCTCTAACGGCAATGTTGCATGACAGGGGAGGGGGAGGCAAATGGTGGTTTTTCGCCGAGCCAGCAACTATGAGTACATCGCGGCAAAGTAGTCAGGCCTGTAAACATGGTGGAGAGTGGGGATGGTGTCCCTCTAGGATTAGTTCAGAGGTGACTTGTTGAGGTGCCCACCTTTACTTCACTCGCTCACCAGAGAGGAAAAGATGACGAAAGACATCAGAAAGGTTTTTGACCTAGAACATTCTGTCTCCAGCTGTAGCGGATTATCAGGGACCTTCTGTTGCCATCCTCTGAATCAGCCAAGAGGTTGCCACTTGGAAAACACGCGTATCAATATATTTTGTTACTTTTTGTTTGCCCAACAATGCCCATGAAACAAAGAGAATTTGCCAGTGACCGGTTTTCAGATGAAGAACAGGAGAAAGAATGAAAAGCAATCTTTCTTTTTTATTCTTTATTTTTCAATTTTAAATATTCGTCTATTTTTCTTTTCTTCTAATTCATTCATTCTTATGTTTTGATTGATGAATTCTTTCTTTTTAATTTATTTGACCATTCTTTCTAATTTATTTAATTATTCTAATTCATTATCGTTCTCATTTATTAAATTATTCTTTCTCGCTCATTAAACTATTATTTCTATTTCAGTCATTATCTTTCCAATTCATTGACTTATTCTTTCTCGTTCATTGAATTATTCTTTCTATTTCAATCATTATTTTTCTAATTCAGTAAATTTTTCTTTCGAATTCATGCATTAAAATGTAAACCACTCATTACCTGTCCCGAGGCTTGGAATTAAAGCCTTGATTATAATACAGATTATCAGGCAGACACTGATGATCCGCAGGGGCACCTCGTCGCACGGGGCACTTATGGCAGCATGAATTATTCGGGTGGCAGGTTACGGCCCCCGGCAATATAAAAGCAGATAAAACTGCCAAGAAAGTCGGCCTTTATCATGCTCTCGATTCATCTTCATATTTTCCTGACTTTTAACCTTTTATTAAGCGGAAGCGCGATGCATGCACGCGCCCTCCACGAAGCACGTGTCAGCAGCACGGTACTTAGTCCGCCTCAATTTACCTCCAGACGTACGGGGAATCGATCCGACCACCGTTTGGAGAACCTTCTCTGACTGCTGGAGTTCGGGCACTTTGAAGCCGGGGTGATGTATCCCGTGATGGAAGCTGCGCCCAGCTGCATGCTCTCGTGGTTATTTTCAACTCGGGAGCTGGCTGGAGAAACAGAGGGTGCATAATGTGTTGTTTCCACGAAGTTGATAATGTCAATAACAATGATAACAGACCCTCAGCACGCCTGTCTTTCGCAATGAAAGCTGCGAGCACGCAGAGCGGGTTGCGGAGGGCAGCAAAAAACGTGAGAAGCGAACGGAAGGCGGAAAGATAACGCATGAAGACAAAGCAGGCCGATTTTTCTCTGGGAGAGAACAGAGAGAACTTTTTCTAACCAGCACATCAGTCATAAGACAAACTGGCGGAAGAAAAGTCCAGAAACCCTGCTAAAATTCTGCTGTGTCAGCATGGACGTCGCTCGCAGACACATTTTTTATACATTTTATTTTCTTTTGGAAAATGTTTACTTTTACTTGTTTACTTTTTGGCAGAGGACATATAAATGCCATCAGTATACTAACAGAGGTCGTGAATCATCATTATATATGAATCATCCAGACTTTCTTTCCTTGTATTTTTGGCAGAGTTTGGGTGAGTTTTCAACTGTCAGGTTACATGCATCACTGAGACAAAAAGAGAGCATGGTATGGAAAACGACCTCGTGAAGGCTTTCAATCAATCCGATTGATGTGAAATGACAAAGGTAGCGCTGTTGTTGATGTGCTGTAGCAGTGCACGGACCCATCAGACATCAAAGTAAATAATGCATATACAAGTGGCACGTGACGTGACATTGCATGGAGATGTTAAGTGACGTGACAGTCCGTACCACAGAGCGTAACAGTGCGTGGAGACATCGCATGCATGTGTGAGCTCACCGAGACCATGGAGTATACTGTAGTCAAGACAACACGAGGTGACATCTTTGTAGCTGTCGCCCACTTGAGGAACCAGCTGTTCTACGATGAAATCGCGATTTTGGTAATCCTTACCATAAAAACAAAAAAAAAAACAAAAAAAAAAAACAACCCAAACAAACAAAAAACAAACGATTTCATGCAGTAAGGATTTGGGTTGCTTAAAAGACCAATCATAAATGCGTTCCATCAGCTCGATTACTAACATGGCGTCAATGACGTCACGACCCTTTGAAGTAAAGTTGAAACCCTCGACAAAGTGACGGCTCTCCATGAATAAAACAGATGTGCGTGGTGTCACAGTTATAGCAAAGGCACGTGACATATAAAGTATATAAAGGTCAATGTCGCCCCTTAACATTTTCAGGTCGGTGGGTCTGAGAGACCTCGCTTTTCTCCAGCTTCACGCGAGGGCGGTGCCCATCTCCTCTCCCTTTTGTAGAGTCTACAGCAGTGCGTAGATACAACACGTTAAATTACACTAAAAAAAAGTTTTTTTTGAAACCTTGGATTGAGGCTGCAAGGCGATCAAACCAGTCTCATCACGACTGGAGGAACATTGAAGGGTGTAAATGCTGTGTACTGTCAAAAGAGGTCATAAAAAAACTTGAGATTAAAGGCAGTAAGACCGGCTGTCTAGCCAGTCCAACCACTTCCAAAAGGTTAAAGGAAAACACCAACGGCATGAGAGATAAAAAGAAAATTTCAAACTTTCGGAATGAGGCTATAAGGCTAGGTTTCTGGACAGTCGCTACCTTGTCCGTAGGAGCTACAAGATGGCGCTCGGGGTGGTGGAGGGCAGTTCCGGGTTCACAGACAGGCTTTGTCACGCGCGGCACCGGACTCTGGGGAGGCCGTCACGCTAGGCTGCACACGTCGCGTTTTCTCAGTTAAAGTCGGCTTCATTGATACTAAGTCTGCGGTGCACGGAACTCGCCGCCTTGATGTGTCTCGTGCAGTTCATCCCAATGGCGCGCGTCTGCCCTTTGATGTTGCACGAGAGGCGTGAGCAAGGGCGAGAGGGAGAGATAATGAGTGGTATCGATAACAGGGATGATGGCTGTGACACTGATGAAAGTAGTGATGATAGTGATACAGAACCAAATTAATTTCTAAAAACAAATAAAGTGCCTTTAATCTTCGTGAGCTTCGCCAGATTTGACCGCGGAAAGACACGATCCTGCATCCCTTAGTATATGAAGGGGTAGTGTGCATGCAGTAGAGGTAGTTATTTCGAGGGTAGATGAGGGCTTGAAGCAGTATGATCCACCCCACCATACCCTCAATCGCAAGCAGTCATTCACCACGAAGATAGATACTTAAATTTTTTTGCTAGAACTCAATTCATGGTTGTGGGCCCAGGAGTCTCCAAGAGACTGTAGCTATAAACCAGAAGATAAACTGTCTCTCGATCTTTTAGCCAGAGACGCATCTTCCTGGTGTAAATTTTTGCCTCTGTCATACTGTTGCTTTAGTTTATTTTTTTTAAAGGTGCCCGCAGACCGTAAAAACCAAAGACATATAGTCCTTGTCAGCAGGACCGTCGTGTCTGCATAAACCTGTAGTGCAGGTTCGCTTCTCCCTTAAAACATGGCGGTACGGCCATTTTGACGAGTAGCTTTGATGAGAGACAGAGACTGCTAGAGCTACAGTTGGAAGTAAGTCCACAAGTTGCAGACGGTTCCTATTAGCTTTGTCTGAAATATAGAAAAGGCCGCAGAATGCGTCATGCAATCCTGACGGGTGTCAATTAAACCACGAATGTCGAGCAGGTGGAGCATGCCATCCCCCAACAGGTTAACGCTTCTTCCTCCTGTGTGACGTCGCGTCTGGCATGGGAGTTGTCGGTCGTGAATGATTCAGACAAAAACAGGCGGCGCTTTTGTGCAGACTTCGGCGGCCGACTTCCGTCAGGTGATGAAACTGATTGAAATTGAAAAATCTGATCCTTTGTTTTCAAAGCAAAATGGGAAGTCTTGGATTCCGGGCTCTCTTCGGGTGATTGACATTATGGCGGGCAATCTGCATGCTTCCGAAGCGATTATGAAACCTGGAGACAGTTGTTATTGCTGTCAGTTCGCCCTCTTCTCTTGCAATAATGAAAAAAGACAAGAAAAAAAACTGCTTAAATGACGTCATCAGGCAGACATGGACGATTATTGACCTCCTCCCGCCTCAACGGTTGAGTCCCCATTATAAAGAATGAAAACGTTGGGAAGTTTTACCTCAGGATTCAATTTTTTTTTTAAAACAAAGTTTAGGAATCATTTCAGTAATGCATCCAAGACCTTTCAATATACTTTTACTTACCAAGGTGAAAAAAAATTATTATAATAACTTAGCGCGGTGTGAAACACAAACATCCCATCAGGCATCTTGAAGGAGGGTCTGAGATGAGCGTGCTCCAGGCATCATGGTTGAGTCTGCATCGCTTGTCTGTTTGGAGGAGTTTCTCTTGTCGCACGAGAGTTGTAACTGTCATCGGTTTTGCGTTTCATGCAGGATGTTCGGGGGCTGCCTCCTTTCTGTATTAGGAAGCAAGCTCTTTAGTATCACCAGGCAGAAGTCATGTCCCAACTTCCTGTTCTTACAGTGCCACGTGTAGACTTCTCCCCCCATTTCCTGCCACCGCCCATACAATCAGAGGTCTGTGACGCAGCGTTCACGCTTGGGTGGCGTAGCTTGCGCCAGGAACCCGGAGTCGGTTGAACAGCTGGTACTAACTGCCTGCCTCATCCAAGATGGCGGCCAACGCGCGGCATGTGATGGCAGCCATCTGTTTCCAACCGTTGCATCACATGCGCCTCAATGACAATATCAAGCCCAGTGATCGCTAGGGAGAGAGAGACAGGATTAAGCTGGTGAGCGGAATGTCAGGCAGAGTGAAGAGAGAGACAGAGACGAGCCAGTGGGGGTGTTGGAGCGAAAACCTGATGGAGGGGAGGGTTTAAGGTGGTTGTGTGTGTGGAGCAGGGGAGGAGGAGAGGGAGAGCGAGTAGGATGGGGGTAGGGGGAAGTTATCAAGCAGTTGATCGGCGCGTTATCATTTTTATGCTCTTCTCTATTATGGCCCCTATCAGACCGACCATCTTGTTAGCGAGGGGGAGCCCTTCCTGCCGCTGACCCGCCGGTGAACTGGTTGCGGCGGAGAAATCATATTTGCTCGTGGATATTGAAATTAATTTGACAACACTGAGATGGCTAACAGGCCTGCCTTCACGCCTGGCGTTACCTGATGGCTCATTCCCAGCGTCTCCTCCCTTAACTGAACTCACTGTGCACCCCACAGTGCAAGTTAAAAAAGTCAACTCTCGGAGTATGGAGCCGTGGCCCGACCAGAGGGTTCATGCTGTTGTTTTGGAATAATGTGTAGTTGGGTGGCTTGACTCACAAGTTATAGCCTTTTAACTTTGTACTAGCCACGGCAGATGGAGAGAGTGCGCTCAGCGATGGAGCAAGAGGGCATCGGTTCGAGGCTTGCTCGAGGACAGAAGAGCGCGGCTTGCCTAGCCAGCGGAATCGGTGTCTGACTTTTTCTGTTATTGAGCAGGTCTCTGGTGTCGAAGACGTAGTTGATTGCAGGCGTGACCTCACCTGACTCCTCACTAACATTTCTAGCATTAAAACATGCACAATCCTTCCCTTTCCGTCTTGCTCGTCCCTTTCATTGTTCATTTTACTTAATGAAAGTGTTCCTGTCACCAATACTGTGAGGATTGACTGTCTTGGGTTCAGATCTCGTGTCGGGGACACACTCTTCTTTCTCAGCATGGGGCATCTGCTTACTGGGCTGGCTGGCGTGCTTTAGTTGCTGACTGGGTGGTGAAGACTAATTTCCACACTCCCTTCGTAAGGCAAACTTACCATTTTATTTATGTTTGTCACAGTGTAATCCGTTTTCTAACGCTTTGTGTTTGTGTGTTTTGTTATTGTTGACTGTCGGTTAGTTTGTAGTCTTTCCTTCACAGCGCATTGATCACCTTCACAAAGAAATACTGCTCTCTGCGAATTCTGTTATTATTCTTGAGGGACATTCAGTAGGGAAGGTCTGTGTGATCGTGAGACAAGTACTTCCGGTCTCTAGCTGTTGTTTAAAAACATTTCTTTATTATCTCTGCCTCTCACCCTCCGCCCGTAAACCTGATGAAGTGGCGTTTGCCGCACAGCAGCCTGACAGAGTGGACTTGTCACATCCGACTTCCATCACGACAGCGATGACACCTTGACGTGTCCCTCCCTCCCTTCTCATCGGGCATATCACCTTCCCGTCAACAGTGTTTCGCACGGGCTCGTGTTTTCGCTGCAAAACTCAACGGCTGCGTATCGATGGCAACGGCGGCTGGAATCCAGCAGGTCCCTTGTAGCTTCCTGTTAAGGATAGACAACTCTGTTGTCACGTGATGTGCACAAGGCATTACAGACACGAATGGTTGCCTCTCCATCACTTTCTATTCCTCTCCTCCCCATCACACCCCTTTCCCCTTCCCCACCCCGCCTCGCTCCCAACCTGCTGCGTGCTTTTCACGAGAGACAAATGCACGTGCACGCTCGCGCTTCAAGACTGAGCAAACGAAAACAATGAGCGGAATGAGCCAGGCGTGGAGGCAGCTGGTAGACCTGTTCACGCAGACGATTTTGTGTCAGTTTTTGCTCGCTTTTTGTTTAGAGCTCTCCACGTCAAGGAAGACAATACGTGGAGAAAAACAGAAGGAGAAAGGGTGAAGAAGGAAGAAAAAAATTGAAGGATGTATCGTGAGAATGCCAGCGTTAATGCCCATCCGACATTAGGGGAAAAAGTGGGAAATGCTCCACAGATTAGGAAAAAAGACTGCACAGCGACACGGCAGGCGGCGGGCGACGACGACGATGGCAAGGGGAGATGCTGCTGGTGTATTATTCACCATCGCGTTTCGCTTGGTGGAGGGGGTCGGAGGAAAGACCCCGTGAAGGACACTGTAGACAGCAAATGGTATTCACATAGTATTTCGCTTGAGTTGTCCTTCTGTCTTGCAATTTTACCGCCGCCATTGTAACGGCTTTGCTCCCACGATGTTTCCGGGCAGTTTTTAGCTAACGGAAGTGACGGCAAAGCATATTCCAGGGACCGGAGCTGCTTTGTAGACAGAATCTCCATGTCAGCTCAGACACATCCAGAGAGTTTCACGATGATGCCGGCATGAAATTGTAGTAGGTTCCGGATGATCTCCTTTGGGGTTAAAGGGATGAATGAAGGTGACTAAGTGCGTACACGCTATTCCAGGCCGGATGACCCTAAACGGGTAGACTGGGACTCAAGTATGTCACGTGGAATCGCTGGATGTGAGCATCTGACATATGGGATATGACATAAACTTGTGCTGAGTTGAATCCCGCTTATTCATTAGTTTCTCTTGTGTCCACTGGTAACCCGGGATAAACAGTCGTAGGTGTTGGGAGGATGTGTCGTGTCATGGTGGTTGCTATGCTGCGGCGCTGTGCAGCACCTGATATCATCAAAGCCTTCTGAACTGCGTTAGTCACCCCGCCGCGCAGGGAGGACAACTGGGTCACTTGTGTCCACCCTCCTACCCTCCTACCCTCTCTTTCTTCACGTGTCATCGCTAGTGTTACCACTGTCCTTTTTGCTAAGCCTCGTGCCGCCATCTACAGAGGATGTCGATCCTGTTCTGCAAGACTTCCCGAACGGCGCGAGTCTGTCGATAAACGGTTACACGTACACGGTCGCAGGGTTCAGAAAGCTGCTGACAGCAGGGTGGGGTTGGGAGGATTTCTAGGTTGGATTTATTTCGGTGAAGTTATTGAACCTGGCTTGAACTGGTTTAGAGCATCAGTAAAACTAAGTGTAGAGCTAATGGCGGCGTTTCTGTGCTCTGTCGACATAGCCATGGCCGTCTTACCCCACCCGCACTGTCTTCAATCTCTTTTCTGCTTGTCCGGTTACTTTAAAAGATACTTTTTCTCCAATGATTTTTTATTCCTAATAAACAAATGCAGCCAAAGATACAAATATACACAAAACAGTATTTACCATGACTAGGAAAACAAACCCTGCAGCAAAGCATGAAAGCAACAGTAAAGTACTTTCAACAACCACGTGACCTAACCTCACCCTTCCTTTCAAAGTAAGGAATCAGTCCAAGGGTTTAAATTTTTAATGACTAGCTTTAAGTAAGTTATACGATGTCAAGTCCTGGAATCTTTAGGAATATCTGTGTTCCTTGTGTCGAGATACAAGACTCTAACCGCATAATGTTGTCACCTGCGGTTGGCAAACAGTCGAGAGTGACAAACGTAGTCTGACTTTTATCTTGACGAGAGGACAAGACGTTGGACATCTTGCAGCTACTGAACAGCTACAACTTAATGCTACCTCGAGGTCATGTAGTGACAGTAGCTGGTTACAATAAAAGGATGCGATGCTATCTTTTGATGTATTGAAGAGGAGTCATGTGTGTTTATAAACGAGAAGAAAGGATAAACAATTCTCATGTCTGTGACGGAAGTAGTGAATAAGAATGGAGGGAATCTGACATCATTTGACTATTTTTGCGACTTCCATCGGAGGCAGAAAAGAAGACAGAAAAAGGGAGTGACTGATTAGGTGAAGACATTCTGCATTTTAATGAAGGTCAACTTTTTGTTTTAGCTGAATAGAGTGGCTTCTCTTTTACTGGGTTAACGATTGAACTAGTGAAAGACAGAAGACTACCGAGAGCCTAGCGACTTTCTTCTCTCTCTCTGTGAGAGAGTGAGTTGAGGAACTGTGGCAGGGCATCAGGCTTGATGGACAGACGTACGATTTCATTAGGCCGAAAGCCATTCTTGGGATTGAAATGGCCGACGCGATTAGCAAGCAGTTTGTGGCCAGGGTGATAAGCTGCATGAGGGAGGAGGCAGGGGGAGAGAGAGGCAGGGACAGTATACCAGCCTCTGTCCTCCGCCATCCTACGTGGAGTTTCAGCAGGAGCGACGACGAGCCGCGGCACGCAGCAACCGTTTGGGGGAGCCAGACACCAGTGAAGCAGCAGGACGTCACCACGTTCGTCACCTGATGCAGAAGTGTGTGCAGCAGCTTGCGCTTAACGATGCAGAATTGCAATCCTACGAACATTTGGCATTGCGTGTATCTTTTCTGCACCATAGTTGCGTAGCATAATAAGAGAGACAAGTGTGTATGTGTGTGCGACAACAGCAGACGGAGGAAATGCAAGCCCTCGCCGCTGCAAGACGCGCGGTCACAAGCCCAGACGCGAGATAACGGTATCTTACGATGTCCCCCGCGGCATGTCAGTAAATGCCGACTGCCACCCGAAGGTTGGCCCGATGCCGGACCGACCGGGGACAATAGCTGGGCCGATCTTTGATCGATCTGGGCCCGAGGAGGGGCCGCACATGCGCCGTGGAGGCATTTCCGCGTAGGAAGCTTGTTTGGCTAGACGCTGACGCACAGTCCATTTTCTCCTGCTTGTCGTGGGGTGGGCGGCAGAACAAGGGGTGGATTGTCAAGCCCGCGCGGCTACTAAATGCAAGGATGCCGCCATGGAAATTACAGGGCTCACACACAATGGGTAGCATGCGGTCCGGCCGTCACCACGCGCACCCGCTTAATCCAATCACGAACGGCGGCACAGAAATAATCTCTTTTCTCGCCTGGCTCCAGCCAACCCGCGGCGGCCTTCTTTTTTTTCTGATTCATATTCTAAGCACTTGTTTTGTGACAATCTGCGGCTAATCTCGTTTGCAAGGTTACCTCGCTTGCTGAGCTCACAATTTCCATGATATTTTCCGCCAGCAGGGGGCGCGTGGAACAAGCCACTTGCTGCTCTCCCCTGCCAGGGGGAAGTGATGTCTTTCGGCCGCCAGGCGGCGCGAACTTGCTTTTGCGGTTGGAAACGAGATTAACAGGTAGCCAGGGTAAGGCTGGCCGTGTTTTTCTCGGCAGCGACAACACCTTGCCATGGCAACCGAACATATAGCGCCGTTGCTTTTGGTTACTTACTACGTCAACAAAAAGCACTGTAGGTAAATACTGGTTCCCGCTTTTTGATATTTAGTGGATATGGGCTTTAATACGCAGCAGATTTAATTGATTAATTAAAGAAACATAAAAGGCGACAGTAGAAGACGGTTTCTAGACACCGATGACCCAGTATTTTCTCTACGACCACCATCAGGCTATGGGACCTTTTGCTGATGAATACTGAATTCGAAACATGTTGACATCGTCGAGCATAACAATATAGGGTCTACTTTAAAAAAAAAAAACAAATTTCCTCTTGTTGTGTTCCTTCTTTCTCTGGAGACCAGGTCTAACCTGTTTTTACACGCAGAATTTTTTTCGCATAGAGTGATCTCTCTTGACCAGGAGGCAAGCAAATCGCATGAAGCGGCAGGGGAGGTAGGAGCGGCCAGTGGCGGGATGGCTGAAGGAGGTTGCACGTGATTGATCTTGGCGGCGCATCCCTGTTCCGACGCGACGCGTGCGGCAAGGGGGGCTCAACGCTGCCCCAGCACGCAAGGCGCTCATGTCGCAAGCCTGTTCACACAGCGCCGGCGTTGTTATCGCTCCCACATCGCACCCATCATCCTGCTGTGCTGCACCATTCGCTGTTCCAGCTTTTAGACCCTTGTCGTTAAATAGAGAAGTGGATTTGCGCCCCGCGCCACGTGCTTGTTCCAGCTTTTACTATTTTTTTTAAAACATTGTTACTTGTTTTTTTTTTTTTTTTTTTTTTTAAATTTTTTTTTTATCAGAGATTGTAGACAAACTGTAACGAGATAAATGAAAGTAATATTTTCCAACTGTGTGTAATGGTATTTTTCGTTCTGATTATAAGTCGAGCTAGAATGGTATATCATATCCAATGAGAACAAAGAAGGCATTGATCGTTTCGTTTCAAATCACGATTCTCAATTTTTTATTTGCTGTTATAATATTTCGTTTGACAGTTAAAAATGTCTACTGAGCTGTCTTTTGTCCATTTCCCTTTTGCCATCTCCCTGCTCTCCTCTCACCGACACTCCGTTTTCTTATCCGCCCGCTCAGCAGGCTATCAGTCGACTAATCAGAAAGCCCGTGACAAAAGCCGTTCTGTAAAGCCGCGCGATTGGAGATGGCGCAGTTGTGAGCCAATCGGTGGAGGTTACACCGGCGCGCGGAGGGTGATTAGGCTGTAAAAGCGGAGTTAGCGCGCGGTGTAAGAAACGCGACTTGATGCTTAATAGATGAGCCTCGGCCGCGCTCGCCAGAGGGCGCAGCAGTTGCGCAGGTTTCCATGTGTACGAGGGCGTCAAATGTGCAGTGCAACGAGTTGGGGTGCGGCTGTGGGAGGGGGCGCAGGGGGGAGGGGTGATGAGATGACTGGGGAGGATGCTGGGGAGTGATCGGCCTTGCGAAGTCACTCAGGCGGACGTCGGGGCAGCTCAGACCTGGCTTCAGCGGAGCTGTGTGCGCAAATGTTTAATGAATGGGGTTAATCAGGCGAGTACAGGCCATAATGGGATATCCTGCTGGTTGTTTTTACCTCGTCCAGCTGCTACCAATAATAATAATAACAACAATAATAATGATAATAAAATAATAATAATGTTTTTGTGCTTGTTATCACGGATTGAGCGTCCTGGGTTCAGATCTCCTCTCGAGCACTCTTTTCTTTCGCTGGAGATGTTTACATCTCTGGCGGCTCAGGTTTCCATTTTCCTAAAAACCTGTTTGCATCACGTAGGAGAGTTCTTAACCACGTAAACGAAACGCCAGAAAACGTAAGCGATTTGGCATATGGAGTGTGAAAACCTAGGGAAAAAGTTGAGGTGGCATTTTCATCGTAGGTGGGGAGACAACTGTTTTTTTTTCTTGTTGTAATATTAATAAAGCAATCATTTCTATTCCAAAGTGGGAACTAAATGCGTATATCACTGTGCTATACGGGTTACAACAGAAGGACGTGCTTGGCAGTTTTGACACCTTCACTGTAATGTGAGCTCAGGTGTGTTACATGGTTTAATTGGAACTAAAGTCTTGTCTTCATTAGGCCATCATTCTCGGTCTAACCTGGTTCAGGAGGGTCAGCCATCAAAGTCCATCTCTTGTCCGATTAAAAAAAAAATCCATGAAGAATATACGCTCCCATCGCGGTTCGATCACGATCGTCAAGGTTGGTTTAGTGTGGGTAAGGGATGCGATAACAGACTAGGGAGACTTGTCGTCTGCTTGTCCTCGCAACTGACTGGGGCTAAGCTCTGGTGTTGAAAGAGTGGAAGAAAGTATTCACGGTGAAATGATGAACGAGACAGCACTCAGTAAGGACACGCTGACGCTTTTTGTTAATCTGTGGGAGTAGCATCGATGTCTTTGGTTCCTCCACCCCACCCTCAGCCTCGCCTATTGATCACTGGAGCAGGACTGCTCGGCGGAACGCCCCTCGGGAGGCGAACTTTCGATATGTCAGCTCTAGGTCTGGGCAAATTAATACCCGAAACTTGGGCCACTGATGAACTCCAAATCAGCTGCTATCGGCTTTAAATTTCGAACTTAACCTCAGACTGCGTGAACCAGGTTCAAACCGGAAAAAGATCACCAGCTACGGCTTAATCACGTAGTGCTCTGTCAGGTGTCACATGGCGTAGCGCCCTGACGCGCACTTGTTACTCTTGTGCGCCACGTGCTAGGTACATGCTAGTTACCTTTGTCGCTAGGTCTTTTAACATATCTTTTCTACGTGATTGTAACACATCGTCATGCAACGTGACGGCAACGTAGCGCCCTTTACATGTTTGTCCCTTCGCACTAGGGCTTTAACTTGAACTGGCGGTGAGAATTTAAAGAATGAGATGGACAGAGGGCCGAGGCTGCATAAAACTGACTTTCATGCATTATTTTGTACAATAAATATTTTTAGTTTCCTTGCTAGTGTTTTGACACGAAGTCTCTACTAACAACACTGAGCTTTCGTTGCGCCTCGAGCAAAGACACTCGTGGCAATACTTGACTCAGGTGCAGCCATTCATTGGCAACATTTGGGGAAACTGCTTTAAGGAAGTAGATGTCCTCATTCATCAATAACAATTGGAAACAACTGTGAATTAACAAATAAATTATTCATTTATAACATAAAAAACTGTTCTAAGGAAGCTTAAGTACTTATTCATATTCAATATTTTCGCAAAATGTTGTTCCTAGCAACTATATCTACTTCGTTTTTTTCCGATGCTCATGAAAGGTCATAGAATGAAGGCTTAGTTCCTAAGAATCTAGTCTGTATATGCGCATAAACCTCGATTAAAGCTACTGTACCGACTTCATTTGATGTTCTTATCTGTAGCATTCATCTGGTGTTTGAAAATGTTTCGCCGTAATTTGTGAACGTTTGTCGCACGTGAAAGCCCCGTACGGGCTGCGATGAACTCAGTCTAGGATGCTATTGTGTTTTCTAACTATCCTTTCCTCGCAAAAATCTTTGTTTAAGTGAGAGTAGGTGGTAGTCCACCCGCCGACAACAACTTGTAATAGACTTGTCCATCACAGACTGCTGGTAAGTAAATTGAAGAAGCGTCGATGAAAAAAGATTACAGCCGGCGTCCCGCCCCTTCTCTCCGCAAACTCCTCGGTGAGTAAGGTTAGTACGAGCGTACCCCGGGTACAGCTACCATCATACCCTGGTCTCTAGCAAACATCATCTTGCGCAAATGACTTCCTCAAATAGCGTGGTTCCAAACGCTGCACCCTTGTAGTACACTCACCGAGCAACGCAAAAATCCATGCACTGAGGAGTTGCCAAGGAAACGCAAAAAAAGCCCGTTACTGCCAAGCGACGGTCGGCTGTAGGAAGCTAGCTTGTGAGTGTGACAAGAGGCAGACGTTCAAAGCACTTGTTGAGGACGAGAGGGGAACCTTGGAACCTCAGGTTACGGTGGGTGGCGGTGAGAGAGGGAGGGGGAGATGGGGGACAGGTCGGAGGAGGATGAGGAGGCGGTGGACGTGAAGACGGAAGATCTTGACGACGAGGTGACAGGTGAGGCGCCCAAGTGATCAGCTCCGCACGCGCTCGGCATACTCGGAGACATCTTGAGGAGCGAGAGAGAGCTGTCTTTATCCGGCTTGTCGTAGCTGTCGTACCCGGCTAGACTTGGGAAACCAAATCAATGTGGTGTGAATGTGTGTGTGTAGGAGAGAGAGAATTTCATTGGCATCGTCACAGTCTCGGTCATGACCTCAAAAGTCACTTCCGGTGCGTGGCAGCACGCTGGGAGATGAGCGACGGAACGCGGTGGGATGTGACCGGATGGAGACGAGACTGAATGTAGCGACCCCCACCCTGGAGGCGGAGGATAAACAACTCCGCATAAACAGCAGCAAGCGACCACAGAGGATCAACCACAACAACAGCGACAACGGACCGGGCGTTTCGTGACGTCATAGTCACGCCAGTTGCACCTCGTGGCGGGTGCAAAGTTCAGCGGTTGAGGGGGTGATGAGCAGTACGGGCCTAGCACGTGACGTGACGTGCAGCGCGTGGTCACGTTGTTGCGGGAGGAAGGCGTGAGAGGAAGACGTGACGGCGGAGAGTGTGCCGCGCGCCCTGTCGAGAGTTGACACACCACATACCCTCGGGGTTAGCCACAGAGAGTTGCCGCGCGGCTTTGAAGTTCCGCCGAGCGGAGCGCCGCGGACTGTGGCGTGCGTTGCGTGCCGCTCGGAGCTTGGGTACGTGCCGCGCGGAGATGGTGACACGGTGTTACGAGACGGGGTGCTGTTGCCGGTACCAGCATTACTGCATTACAGCATTACAGGCCGGGGCGCGCCCGTAGGTAGGAACCTCATTTCCTGACGGCGTGGCACCGTCCCTGCCTTGTCTTCAAAAGAAAATTGGTTGGGGAGATGGCGGTGCTCTTTTACTGGCTCGCCTGTCGCGGAGCACAGCCGGCAGAAGCGACCTTTTTTTTTTCTTTATCTTTGAAACAAAATGTGGCAAATCGGTTAACAAAAAAAGTACCTGAATACATCCCAGCAATGCTTGAGGTCTTACCTGAAGAGGCTGGCAGATGGGAGATGGCAAACACGTGTCTGACTGTCTGTGAAATAAAGTACAGTACCTGACGTTTTCAGGTGAAGATTTGTAAAAAAAATATTTTAAATGAAACCATATTATTTGGAAATATTTGCGGTTGGGGTCGTGATGGGGAGATAAAACCTCATAAATACAATCCCACGTCAAAATCGTGTTATAATAACAACTACTTTGTGTATATACACACACAATATATACAATATACGTAGTCACTGGCTGCTCCCTACGTGACACAACAGACGACGTAAATACGTTAACATGAACGGCGATCAACAAAGCTGTGTAACTGTAAATAAACCCCTGAAAGTGGCTACTAATATCACACAGGAGTGACACAGAAACACTAACATTAGTGGAGTTTGTGTTTAAAAAAAGATGTCGGGTGGTGAGGAGGATTTCTCCAGACCTCACATTGTTGAAGATGCCGTCTGCAGAAATCAGCCGCGCACCGCAGGGTTTCTTTGTTAGCGGCAGCGAGTTCCATTCAGCGGGGAGACGGGGGGAGAGTGCTTGCTTTAATTAGGGGTTTGTAGCCACTAGCAGAGATGCTGTAAGCACAAGACAAGAGTGGCGAGCTGGAGTGCACTGCCCTTTACTGGGAGGGTCCTTGACGTCCTGTCTGACGAAGGGCTTCCTCTCCTGGCACTCGGCGAGGTGGAGCATGGCAGAGCTTTTAGTTCTACATGGCCTTTCTTGTCTACAGCGTGGTAGTCACACAGGTCTAGCTTTGGTAGTCACGGGTTCCACAGATATTCACATTGCCAGAATATGTCATGCATGTCCTCCCCTTAGTATTCTTGCTGTCCACCCGGTCTTCTTGTGGAAGTTTCGCCAGGTATTTTCGCTGTCTGGACTATGGTGGTCACAAAGTTCCACCTGGTATGTAGTTCTGCCTAGTTTCCTCATTGTCTACAATATAAACATAGTAATCCCTGGTATTCTTGCTGTCTGCAATACGGTAGACACATAGTTTCACCAAAAATTCTCGTCGAGAGCCTCGTAAATTCTACTCAGTTTACTGGTTGTCAGAGTGTGATAGTCCCTGGGACTGTTATTCTCCAGAGCATTGTCTCCTCCCTTCTGGAGAGTGGTTAACAATTCAGTCGCTTATTTCTGTGCGGTGAGACGGTCGTCCAGCAAAATGTGACTCGGTTTTACTAGACATTCTCAACGATTTTATCATTATCTAGAGCAAGGGTGGGGAACGTCCGGCCCACCAAGGCAATCGCAGATTTCAGTAAATCTATAAGCTTTTTTCATGGCTACATAAATGTAGATTAAGTGAATAATAATGATGAATATAATAACGTAAATTTTGAGGCACAAGCAAGGATCGTCCATCACGGGATAGAACACATACGAGAACCGCGGGCTCTATGGACGATTTTCTAAAAATTGTGCATGTATGTGACCTTTGCCCTAAGCTGAGGGCAGACCACTTTCTTTTTTGATGTCGGCTGTTGATAATGTGTTCTTCGACCATGTTGGATCATACAATAATAAAACATGGGTCCTCAACATGTTTGTATACATTTTGTGACAATTTTGTACATTCCGCAAATGATGTTATAAATATCAGAATGACCCTTGGGATCTCTGTTGTTTCTACTTGGTAGATGGTTCGCATTATTATGTAGTCTATTGTATGTACACATCCTTCAGTATACTCGGTCTGACATAAAACTTGAGCCACACAAGCCTGAAGACATTAAATAATGTAATAAATAGGAAAACCCCGTACTAGAAAATAAATGTTTCAAAGAGGTTGGTTGTCCTCCTTTGCCTACTCTTTGTTGCGATACGTGCAGAAGGGTTATGTAGGTACAGTAAGTAAACAGGGTGGGACTAGTTTGACCAGTCTTCACTCTCTGCCGAGTACCAGAGCAACATATGAAGCCACGTCACGTGACCATAAGAACTGCAGACAAGTTGTCAGTGCGACACGGTTAGCGATACCCAGTTTCCGTTTGCCGCTGTCGTGTCTTTCTATCGAACTAGCAGGGTCGTGCTCTTGTTATTTCCGATGATAAAAGAAAAAAGAGAAGAGAAAAGGAAGAAAGGGGAGAGGAAGCATGAAAGAAAGAAGAGAAGAGAAAGCAAAAAAGAAAGAACATTTCAAAGAAGAGTAACCCGCAGCTTCTTATGTTTTCCAGAATGCCAGAGTGTCGACAAGACATTTTTGAGTTTCAGTTTGTCGCCAGGCCAGTCTTCCTGTGTGCTTTAGACAGACCTAGCATGCGCCTCATTTGCTGCCAAGGCCTCGCGCTTTTTTTTTTTAATTTTCTCCCCCAGTTCGTTTACTTTCTTAACATCCCTGGATGTGGTCTCACCAGAATCTCTCTCCTTCTCACTTGGCCAGCTCGCCCGCCTTCTGCGAGGATCCGCGCCTCCTGCATTTCTGGCACTTGCATCCACACGTCAAGCCACACGCGCGCGCAGGCACGTGCATTGGGATTTCACGCCGGCGTGCGTCCTTTGCTGGATCTTGGTTACTGCAAGTGCAATTACTGGGACAAGAAGCGGCATGATGGTGCCACTAATTGCCCGCTTCCTGTTTGTAGCCAAGATTTGATTTGTGTTCTTGACTCGGACAGTATCTGATGGCGTGGTGTGAGCTTTACACTCCGGTTATATCCCATAATGCAGTTTATCTTTGTTTACCTCTGGTGTCCGGTGGCGCAATCAACCAATAAACCAATCAACCAATCGCTAATCACAAGGGACTTATTTCGCTGCAGCCAGCCTCGTGTCATCACTGATGACTTTATCAACGAGATCCCCGTGATCAGAGAGATCAAGCCAGCGGCGATAATCTCAGTTGTAGTCGTAGTTGTAAGAGTAGTAAATCGCTGCGCAGTGAGCGGTGCTTGAGCTAATCCAGAAAATAAATATTCAGGCTTTATCCCGGTTACTTCTATTATCTGCGTACAAAGCAGACCCAGGGACTATTTTCTCGTCACATCAGGCTATTTGAATATCCATGATAATGTGGAACGCTTCAGTAATCACCACCAGACCTAACAAAACAAATACCTTAGATATTAAAACATTAAGCTTCGAGGTCGTACTTGTTCATTTTTCTCATAGATGCTTTTGACTGTCACGTGACATGTAAGAGTACTAATGTTTAAAGATATTATTTGTCAAAATTGAAGTTCTCGGTTCGCTTCCTAACGTTGACCGACTGAAGGAGGAAAAATGCGGGCCAGCGCGAGTCGTGCTCACGACGACCCTCTCACCTCTGACGCCTGACCCGCAAAACGAGACGTCATCGCACGAAAAGTAGTTCCACGCACGATACGATTGCGACTGCGCGTGCTGGCTGTCTCTGTGAACACGTGCTAGGAACGAGAGGCGGCGAGGTTCAGAAATCATCGTTCAGCATCGTTCAGAAATGCTGGAGACCCTTGTCGGCTGCACAGTCTGGTCTTGGACGGGAGGAGGTGTGTGTATGGGAGGGTGGACGCAGTGGGGGGATGAGTGATGACAGTGGGAGGAGGAACTACTGGCTTGTCATGGAATAGATGATGTCCAGGTGGCACGCCACACAGCCAGCAATCAACGCTGAAAAACAACGACGGCACGGCAGTCCCTACCTCCACCACAACCAGCATCCTTTCTTATCGGAGTCTTCATATTTATATTTGATGGTTCGGTGTCTCGATTATAGACGTGCGCGGCACAAACCTTCGTCAGACCGAGGAGGAGAGGGGTTGAGAGAGAGTGCTTCAGACGTTTAGTTTAGGCCCATGATACTTCAGTTCGTTAACATGTACATGTGTTCAGAAATCGTTATGGTTAAATATTAATAAAGATGCAGTACAAAGGTAGACAACTACATCCATTACTCGTTTTTAATGCTTAGATATAAAGTCGACCAGAGATTGAGGGAGCCATGTGTAACGTGCGAGAGTCAGGTTAATGACCTCCCTTGAACAAAAAAAAAAAAAAATGTCGGAGAAAGTGTTTTTGTCTTGACATGACGGACCGAGTTTACTTCACAAGGTAACCTTTCCCCTCTCTCTTTCTATTTTTCTGAAAGCAACAGATTAGATCACTCAGCCTCTCATATAATTTGTTTTTGTTAGGGGTGGGGTGAGTGTATACTCCAACAACGGTCATTGTATAACATGACAAACAATTGAGAGAGTCCAACTTTTACTACATCCTCATCCTTTCTCTTTCTATATGGAAAGTTCAAAAAGTTTACAGAAATAAGACAAAGAAAACATACAAAAAAGTGGTATAAAGAACATCAGACTAACCCAATTAACGTATGATCCGAGCTGTCTCATTGGCTGTAGTCATGGCGACAGTAAGCTTATTACTGTACATTCCCGATGTCGGCGTGGGTGTGTATGGTGGGAGTGTGCACAGGGATTTGTTTCTACAAAACGCAGGGGTAGGTAACTCACTGACATTTATCAAGATAGATATTGTAAGTCATTAGCACCACACGCCGGGAAGTCAGAGATGTTTAAGTTCAGTGAGTGTTGGTTACAGGAAACAGCTCAACTCATAATAACAAAGCTTCAAACTTTCCTGTGAAAGAAAGGGGTGGGGACATAAAATTGAACAACATAATCTTAAAACGAGGAGATCCTGAAGCATTAAGAAATGGGGATGACGAGCCTTTCCAACCTTCTCTTCTTCCGCCTCTCCATCCCAGAGAAAAAAAAATGTGAACTGACGGCCTTGCTAAAAGTGGAACCTATTTGAGCCGACAGAAACAGACCTTATTATTCTCACTGCGCTTGGAAACAGATGGTGGTGCACTCGAGACCCAGCACCCGTCTGCTTTAAACAGAAACCTAGGTGAGGCGGAAAAGTTGAAACACAGTCATTTGTAAACAGTTTAGGAGGGGCAAGACTCTGCCTGCGAAAACAATTGCAATCCTTGGTAGGTGCTCTGTGTGTGTGTGAGATATAGACAGACATTTGTTTTAAATTCAACTATAGGCTATTTATGAAAACACAGGACCTGTAATTAAAAAAATCTCAATGCTTATTTTTAATACTCCGGTGGGGTAGAAAACGAAAGTAGTCAGATGACACCCTGGCCAAACAAGAAGTGAATTAAGATGGCAGATCCTGTATTGCCACGTGATCATGTTGAGAAACTCGACACTGGACTGTTCCGAGTGTGCTGGTATTGACAGACCCATGGACATGGAAGTGTACCGTCCAGGGGTCCTAGATGCTTGCAATATGGTAAACATTTGCATGTCCTAGCTGCAAGATGATTGTAATTAAAAAATAATAATAATCCAGGCAGTGTTTATCGACGGGTTGTGTCCCCAGATCGTTTATATTGACAGAACTATGAACATCGTATGTCCCGTCCTGAGGGCATTTATATTGATGATGATGATGATGATGGAGGAAGATGATCGACCTAGTTCTAGTGGGGTTCTAACGATTGTATAAAACTCAGCGCAGGACTATATTTCTCAAAATTCCGAATACCATCCTTCCGTTCTCGAGAGACAAACATTATGCACAAAAAGATATCAGAACACAGATGCCAGGTTTGTGCAGATATACTTACACTGGCAGCCAATGGGAGAGCTGGTATGCTAATTGGACTTACTTCTGTTTGACTTGTTTCTCTTGTAGTGAGGTTGTAATCCTGTATCTCGAGAACGAAACTGTCTTCTTTATTCACCAAGAGAAATAGCATCGTATACTGGGTTTTATCCAATCATTAGACAAAATGCACAGCACTAGACCTTTAAAAGCAATTATTCACTCCCCTCACGCCGAATTTTCTTTTTTAGAACATCCTGATTCTTCAGTGTCTTGAGAGTTTGTACTCCCTTCCCATTCTCGCCTGCTGTCCTTCCACCGATGGGCGTTGTAATGAGCTGTTGGTGAGAATCCCTTGAAAGCATGTACATGTGAGAGGTTGTAATGTGAGAATAAGAAGTGAGATGATGACAGAGGAGCTCCGAACACGACAAACGAGAAAAAATGGTAAGGATAATAGGAAATTGTAGAAATAGAACTGTGAGTATTCCTCCCGTCGTCTATTTGTGGCCACTGCGGCCAACCGGAATATTCAGCAGAAAAAGCAAGACATAAATCCAGTTTTTTAAAATAATGTTGACCATCTGAAATAGCACACAGTGCCTTTATTGCGTGTTTAGGAAAGACAAAAACAAGAAAAGTTAATGAAGAATATTTTCCTTTTTTTTTTATATGGAAATACGCTGAGTTGCCTCCACTTAGGAAAGGATGAGCAACTCAGACGGAGCTGAAGGAGAAGGGGGAGAGCAACGACCAAACGATTTGTCAGCCGCCGGGAGACCGAGACAGGTCTAACTTAGTTTTCGTCCGGTGGTTTTCACTGTCGATAGTCCAGACTTCTCATCACTAATGCTCGCACCGATGGCTTTTAGTCATGCTCCGATGTTAGCCATGACTGCAGTGTGCTGGGCCCTACCGTCCACGACACTGGGGGGATGGAGAGAGGGGGACATTTCGACAGCAGGGAAGATAAATGCACAGTAATCAGTATGTAATTGCAAGGCAATCAGTTTGGAGAGAGAGGCTGATGAGACAAGGGGGCGCGGTAAGACTTGCTTAGTCATGCAGAGGGGGACAGGGAGGACGACACCAGCAAGGATGCTTCGTTGAAATCAGTCATCCAACAGGTCTGTGGACTTTGTGAAATCGGTCCTCCTCACTCAGCCTCAGGCCGGTGATGTTTGTGAGTTTTGAAGCTTTTAAAAAGTCAGAATGACAGATCTCGCTAGATCATGTGACTTGCTCTGCGACCTACCATTGGACCAGGCTTCATCACCAACTGCAGTCCTATTGCATCAGCATCCCAAGATCACCAGAACCCAAACGGCGCATCGCCCGGAGAACCCTGGGGCCGGATGCACAGTATGTCACTAGGTGTTAGATGGATGATCAACGGTAGCAATCAGTTAAACTTGCAAATTGCGAGCATTGTAACTGATTACTATGCATTAATCTTCTACCTTCCATCTACCAACAGGCTACAAGCTTTGCATTCTTCCCCTGGCAGTCATGAGTCGGAAATTTTGCTACCTGAGTTTCATTTTTTTTAAATCACGGGATTGAGCTCGGCATGGAAAACTTCCATCCATTAAAAAGTTATTGTCAGATACTGATCCCAACTTAGTCGTTCTGGGGAAAAAATCTGACTCGTTTCTCTGAAGGCGGTTTCTCTCATAGAACTGAGATGAGCCGTTAAGGAGCCTACGTCATGGTGGATGGAGGTAAGAGTGGGTCTGGGCTAACTGCGCGCGCAATTCCGCGGGATAGCGCGTGAAAGCTTTCTCCACAACGTGCTTAAAGACAAAACAAAGCTAAAACAAAAGGCGAGCGAAAATACCACCTTGTGATGAACGTGTTTTCCGTCAAAGCGCAGGTTTTCAGGAGGTGCAGGTGTTATCTTCCAAAACCTCCAACATAGCGTTGTCATCGCACTCTCTCTCCTCTTCCTCCCATCTCCCTAAAAAAATACTCGGCATGCACTCGGAGCTGTCTATTTAGCGCCATTATTTCCAGTAATTGCCCGTATGAGATATGAATTCCCATTAGCACAAATCAGATTTTGGCATCTGAGAAAATATTGGCCTTATCCCAGCTGCATGCGTTGTGCACACATCCGTGAATCATGGAGCGGCCGGTCCCAGCGGAGGGCTACAGGCAGGGCGGGACAGACTTTTCACTTTAGCGCACGCATGCAGGCAAGCACACGCGTGTGTGTATGAGAGAGAGAGGGAGGGGAGAGAGTATTTCATTCCATCCCTTAGCAGCGACGTGTTGACGATAATTAAAACCGTGAGCTTTGTTCAGTCAGTTCAGTCCGGTCGGTCGGTCGGTCAGCCATGCTCTGGCCGGACGAGTGACGTGGCGTGAACGGTATGATGGCGGCCGGCACGCAAACAGCTCGCCTGGCGATTAGACCGGCCATTGTTTGCTCGATGATATCAATTGGTTGGCGGGGGACCCACTTACTTGTCGGCGCCGTGACCAGCTTGCCCTGCCGCACGGGAGAGGGCGGAGAGAGGTTGGGGTTGGGTGACCATGCACTCGGGTGCAGCTGTCTGCTGTGCTGCAAGGCTGGTGACGCAGGGAGCGAGCATGCAGCACTGTTTATATACACCCAAGAAAAGCTAGTCTCGACTAAAAACATTTCATCACTGCCTGTTGCTGAAAGAGTTCACATTTTTTTTGGAGTCTCCACTGTTAAAGGCCCACCCGAGCGTTTTTTTCTTTCATACAAATTGGTTAGACTCATTTAAGGCACTATATTGCCAAACCTCACTTCAGTGGATGAGATCCAGACCTTCATACAGCAGATGACAAATCCGTGAAGTCGTTCTTGAACGTGGATGCAAGGCTTGAGCTAGTGGGAGAGCTGGGTAGCTCGTGATGGTTAGTACGCATCGTATATCAGGATGTCATCACAAGACTGACCTGTCTGTAGACCTGGTCACGTGGCCCGGTAGTGTAGTGGTAAAAACGTTTTGCCTGACATTACTTACGCCAGGATCGTAACTTGATAGGTTCAAATTTTATCTTGGGGTGCGCGCACCTTTGAAGCCGTTGTTATGAAGCGAGAGTAAGTCGTTCCCTCAAGGGGAAAATGAGGAACTCAGGGAGGAGCATCTTGTTTCCAAAGTTATAAAGCAGTATCGTGACCCCTCGGAAAGTACTTCGTGCCTTTACCCCAGGCTGTATAACTACCTAATCCGGGTAAAACATCTGTTGGTTTTTTTTTTTTTAAATATGAAAGTGCTTCCACCTTGAGGCGATTTGGGGAGGGGGAAGGGAAGGGGAGGGTGAAGGGGACTACCCGGAGACAACTCCCGACGCGCGCAGGTATCAATACAGTGTCCCGAGGCGAGATCTTAACCCTGAGTTTTTCTCTGCAGTGATGACGAGCGAGTGTTTTAACCACTACACCACCGGGTACCCCAACAACATGTGGGGTCAGTACACGGTTGTCTTTGAATTCTCCATGCTGTCACAGGACAACCACTCACCCGCACTTTATAAGTACAGCTCCTGGATGTGACACCCGTTAACAGGACTGTCCTTTTGGTACTCCCTCCAATCTCTAATCCCCAAAAAATGTGGTGAAATCACCGCTAGATTTAGGAGGGACCACTTCTAAATAAACCGACACCAATAACATGTCAGCCGTTGAAGGTCTCTGTCGAATCTCGTAAGGGCAAGAGATGAATGAACGTGAGCGGGGGATGAGGGAGGTGAAGGAGGGAAGGGGACGAGAGTTCGCTTGTATTTTTATAGTTTAATATCTTGTGATAAAGTGAACGCAGTCCTCCGACAAATAAAAAAAAAAAAAAACCCACACTCAAATTACACTGAGGGTGAGGTGTAAAAAGCAGCAGCCGACAGGCAAGCTGCACGGAGGCGACCGCCGCAGCATCCATGCGTGGAGCCTGGCACACGCTGCAGCAGGCGGGGCTGACGGACACGGGGGTAACCTGGTTACCAGGGGAGCCATCTTTGTCATGGCCACTTCCAGTCAAGCGGGCCGGAGCGGTAACGGACGTTTGCGTAACTCGGTTATCACAGGGGCCGCCACTTGCAGGAGTCTGTCCAGTTAAGAGCTCTGACAGTGACAGCTGCCTGGCATAAGTGGATTACGGGAGGACCTGGAGCTGTCATGGATAGGTCAGGCAATGGGCAAGTTAAGGAAGCGTGTTTGACAGAGCGGACTCTTTGTACTTTCCTCCTCTCTCTCGATGGTGAGCACGGCTCACTACGACTTCGACTCACCAGATGAAGCGATTGCAAAATCAGTGTTGTTGATATTAGACATGTGGAAAATATCTCTACGTTGTGCGAATGAATCAAAGGGTGGGTCAGTGTGTGGGAGGAGAGGGAAGCAAAGATAGAACGGAGATAAAAGTGCAAAGCTATTTATAGAAACTGCTGCAGTCACGTGGATGTGTCGCGTGGCAGAAGAATCCCGAAGGATTACGGACGTGTAAGGGTGGATTGTATGCCGAGACCAACCCTCGACCTCTTGCGAAGTTCTCCGCTGCTAGTCTCGGCGAGCCTAAAGCACTAACGGGATTAAACCGGAAGCTTTGTACACACCAGCCTCGTTCTAGTAATTAAGCTGAAGCATAGCAAAACGTGAAACTGTTCTGTTAATAGCCTCGTTTTAGGAGTTCATTGGAAAAAAAAATCGTCTGCTAGCCGCATCCAGGGGAAAGATCTTCTGTCGATGTTGTGTGGTATCGGTGTCATGTGACGTAGTCTGAATTTGTTTGTTTAGTAGCGTGACATGGTTTGATCGAGTGTTATGAGTAATCCATGCGCGTGAATCTTCTTGTCTGATTCGCGATCATGTCGTGAATTTCACTTCAAGCCTGTAACTCACTGGCCGGTGAGCTCCGTCATACGGGTATCAGTTGTTACGTCACCATGGCGGGCACATGCGCATTACAATGCAGAAGAGAGGTTCGCCTCTCGTCTCGGGCACGCAGTTCTTTCTCTGCGTGTGGCATCTGTATCAGTGATATAGCCTTAGTTGCAGGCTCGGAGCAAAAAAAAAAAAAAAAAAAAAAAACTCCTTCGGGTGCAGTTAAAGGTCTTGAAAATAACTTAAATCGAGTAGTTGATCTGCCACGTGAGACGGAAGACTGAGAAAAAGAGAGAAATCGTGCAATCAGACGACAAATATACTTTAAGAATTCCTAATCTGAGTACATATTTATAGATGAAGGAATGGCTAAAGCCAGGCGGAGGCAATGCTTTCAGCAAGCAAACTGGTTGGTTGGCGAGTTTAGCTTTTTTCTGTATTATGCGTTGGCAGATAGGTGGCGTGACTCTTGTTTAAGAGAGAATCTCTGATTGGTCGGAGACGAGAGAGTGAGGGGGATTGGGGAGGGGCCTCGTCAGAACGACATCTTATTGTCGACGAGATGAAATGTCTGTCGTCGGCAAATCAAGTATTGCACGAGGAGTTGGTGGCTGGCACGATGATGATGATAATGTCAAGTAGACCTTACGGGATTGGGTGAGGGTGTGGAGGGAGACGCCATCAATATCACATGATCTTCCACGTGATTTCACTGGATGTAGTAGATGGCGCCGCTGCGTTTTGTGTCGCTGTTTACAAGTAACACAAATGAATTCTGGAATTGTTTGGTAGCACTGGGGTTCAACATTCACTTGTCTCGCTTACAGTGACAATCGCAATGTGCTGGGTTCAGACCTCGTCTAGCGGCGCACATTTTTATTAACAAGGCATCTGTTCACAGAGCTGTCCATCGAGGGATTTTGTTAAGCCGATTATCAATCTTCCAGTTATGACAAGACTTTAGAGGATTTCAATTTCGGAAGCACTTAAAGCGATTTAGGGTGGGTTCAACACCTCACAATGTAGTCACGTAAAGCACGTAGAAGAGGAGAGGGAAAGAATTAGCGGTTAAGAGCGCGTTCTCTTTTTCATCCAACAAAACACAGATATCCATCCCAGCCACCGATGTCCCACCCACCCCTTACCAGAAAAAACAAAAACAAAATCCCACCAAAAAATCCACCAAACACGCACACTGAATTCCGATAACATAATAAAAAAAATCTAATATAATTTAGCAAGTGCAATTTGCAAAGTCATAGATGTTCATTATGCTCACCATCAGCAGCTGAACATTTTTTGAAAATGTATTAATCTCCCTTTTCTGTGTTCTTTGCTCTTTTTTCACGTTTCCTGCTCGTTAATAACATTTTAGAATCCATTTACGCAGCTCGGATTGCAGTCCCAGCAATGGCATGATTATTGCCGTGAAGAGCGCAGTCCACCTCCAAAGCATGACGGGAGAAAAAAAAAACAGAAATGAAAACCAAGTATCGTAGAGGTATTTATTTTTGGTCCCGTTCTTTGTGGATGTTGTGTGCTGCAGCCGCAGACAGACGTCCATCTCGCAATTACCGACATGTTTATTGTTCCTGCGGCTGAGTGAAGAGTTTGGGGTGAGAGGTTGTTGATGGCACCACGACACACGCCGGCACTTAACACAGGTGTTCGTAATGCGAGGGACTGGCCGCAGCGACACTTCACGGCAGATGTTCGTAACACGAGGGAGCGGCAGCTGCAGCTGCAGCGTTGTTGCCGTCCAGCGGCCGCTGCCTGGCGCCGGCGCGTACAGCTGCACGGTGTTGGCCACTCGACACCTTCTGCGCAACTTCCATTACTTGTCAGAAGCAATTAATCTCCCTCCGGCCGGGCTCGGGACGAGGCTTTTTCCAGCGAGGTCCCTTTAATGAGAAAGTTTTGTTTCACCCTCCCGCAAACATCGCACGTCGGCGAGACTGCGCATGACGTCATTGGCACCGCACTCTGCGCAGCTGTCGTGGCACGATGCAAAGTCCCTTTATGAGGGGTCACGGCGCAGGTCGTTGCCACGTGGTTTTATAACTGGTTACCGCGGAGGCAATTACCATATAGTTTTTACAAGGGGTCACGGCGTTCGTGGTGGGCACGTAGTGTTCACGTAGGTTGCGGCAAACGCAGTTACCACGTAGTGTTATGGCGGATGAAAAATTAGTCGTCACGTAGTTTTACGAGGGGTGATGGCGTAGGCAGTCGTCACGTAGTTTTGTGAGGAGTCATGGCACCGACAGCTGCTACAGATTCTAAAGCAATCACGAGGATGTTTTTGGAGGTAGTTAGTGGTAACGGAGAAAATAGCTTCGACGTAAACAAATGACACGGCAGGTGTGACATATTTCTTGGGGTACACGGTCTGACATCAGGCTTTTTAACCCCCTTCAACTGACGATGAAAGCGAATTGTTCGGTAGTAAATCCTGCAACGAATTTGTCAGGTAAGTCGAGAAGAGACTACAGAAAAAAGCAAACAAATCCCCCTTCTAAAACGAGAGCAAAACCCACAGCAAACAAACAAGGTAGCAACCGAAGAAACTGATGGTACCTTGAAGTAGGTCGAAGATCTTGGTTGCAGAGGGAGGTTTGAGGTAGATGAGGTTTGTGATGGTCGTGCTTGTATTGTGATGTCCATCGCAAGTTTTTTTCTGGTCAGCTTGCTCCTGTGTCAGAAAATATGCTGCAGTAATAAATAAATAAGGAGTAATGTTGAAGCAGCAGGACTAGCTGGTTCTCAGGATTAGTCACATCCATGTGTTGCAACATCAGTGTATGTCAAAGATTTAATGAACAAGTCCGTCAAGGGTCACATTGTCCCAGACCACCCACCCTTTCACCCATGCGCTACCCGCAAATAGGTTTGCACCCACGCCACCACAGCCAACAGGACACTCCAGACCCGGGAATCCTCTCAGCAGGACATCGTGGAGAAAGGAGGGAGCCACACTGGAACCGGAAGAAAAACCTGCGATGACGCAAAGGGATCGATATGAGTGAACGGGAAGACAGCGCTCAAATTTCATTAGCTTTATGAATGTTTCATCCCGAATTCAGTTTGTTGCTGGTCCTTTTTGCACACCGCAGGTCATTGTACGCACTCACGCCGCGCGGGCTGGTCAAGCTGTCAGCTTCCTTTGTAACCGAGCTGCTTCTGGAAGCTTCCTGAGGGTTCCCTACTTTTGTGTTCATGGCGGTGGTTGATGATAATATTATATAAGCTTGTTACCCACCTGAGAATGCACTGAAACACTTATTGACCTCTCACCTAAAGCAACACCAACGACAGTTGATGCTCCTGCCTGCCTCGGGGACCGCTCACCCTTCAAGGTTTCACAAGTCACCGATTGGACATGAAATCATTTGATGACCACCCCATCGCATTTAACGGTTACAGTGATGTGGCATTGATGGCCGGCCTGAGCAGAGAGCATTGTAGGAATCCATGACTGATTTATTACATAATATATTTGAGTATCAAGGGCGGCGTGCTGAGTGTCTAAGTGGCAAGCCATGTTGCAGAACAACGGGGGGCAGCCACGTCGTGCAACATCGGGTGGCTTGTCAGTCACGTGCTGTTTATCGTTATTGTTACCGTTTTTCATTTGATAAAAGCAGAGGCAGGTGGCCAAGCATTGATGAAGCTTCAGACATAATAATTGTCCACACAGACAGACGCCAGGATCGTCAGACGGCCAGGTTAGATAAGACCAGGTGAATACTGGTTCCGACTGTCGTGAAATTAGGGCAGTGCCAGGGATACAGTCGGAACCGGCGCCGGCAAAACCATAACAACCAACCTAAAAAAAAAACTAATTAAAGCCACAGATAGGATAGTCTATTGACTGCACTGTCCAAGCACTAATTAAAGCCACAGACAGGATGGTCTATTGACTGCCACCGGGAGCTGCAAGTGACCCAAGTGAGGGGCGGCGGGCCGGAGGTTCTGCCAGTAACAAGATTGGGAGGGTGTCTGCACAAGATGTGCAACAAGAGAGCTGCAATCTAGGACCTGGACTGAGCAGCTCGGTGAGCACGTGTCACTGGCGGGCGCCGGGGCTGTAATGGCCGAGGAGGTCGTGTTCGCCCGTAATTTCCCATCTCCCACCCGCTCCCGAGCGTGGCGCCGCGTGGTGGTAAGGATGCCCGTCGCCTGAGTAACAGAATTACCCCGTACAGGCTCAGACGGTGGGCTCGGGACAGTAGCCTCTTTACACCGGTCCCATTTACATGCACAGGTCCTGTCTGTGTGATTGCCGCTTGTGTAACGGAATTACGACTACAGTAATTGGTTTGGGACAGTCGCTGCTTCACCCGAGTGGTAGGTACCCTCCCTGACTCCATAACTCTTCCTTCCCAACTTCCCTTTCCACTGAGCTCCTACCTACACGGGAAAATACGCTTCAAAATGTTTTTATTATTTTTACATTATCATAAACAATATTCGTGCACCGTGTGGCCTGTCTCGCCATTCCTAATAACAGCTAGAAGATTAGTTTTGTATTTGAGGGTCGTTTTTCTAATTTTAGCTGACCCTGGGACGTTATCTTATATTTGTTATATTTTGGAAGCCCAGAGGACAGCTCCGTCATATCCACCTCCGTGTGGCCTGTCAAACTTCCAAACTGCCCTAAAGTTCTAAATATGTATGATTGGCAAACAAGTTTAAAGTTAGCATGTTGATCACACTTTCAGTATCTAGAACCTTTGCCTAAAACATACACACAGGATTGAGAAGCAGGAGTACATGAAGAAAACCACAGACTGTCAATCTTGCAATTTTGGGTTACAAAGAATCATTTACTTCCAGTTCTACTTCCATCACAACCGGACTCAGTGCGAGTGAGGGAGAAATGACACCTATACAATTTCGAAATGACATTTTCTAGTTTTTACACATGAAGATCGTTGGCTCGGCAACATCTTTGACAACGATTGCGATATGGAAGCATGGAGCTGCATTGAAAATTACATGTTACTGTTTGTAGCTTTATCCTTTGTCCAACCATCTCCTCCAATTGGCACAACATTTAATCACTGTGCTCTGTGCTCGCAATTTCTTCACGATCTTCAGATCCATGGTGTGGCCGCCCGTACTGAGTCCGCTGCCTGAAAGAAAGCGCTCGCACCGGAAGAACGTCGAAGACGTCATTGACCGTTAAAATATGGCGGCCCGCATGAACCGGCCTAGAGCTGTATTGTAGTCGCGACAACGGATTTTTTGGAACCCAAGCGTAAACGATGTGTGAGGCATCATGTATCATTTAATCCCAGCTTGCTGGTCGACTGAAGTATTCATTGACGACCCCCTTCTCTCGTGAATACCTCCAGTAGCCACTGGGTCTCATTTCTCACCTTCTCTCTCTCCCCTTTCTCCTCCCAACGCCTTTGTGAGTATAGTTAGTAACCAGGCTACTGTATTGGTTTCTTATCCTTCTTTGCTTCTTCAACCAAGGAACATCTATATTCAACTTATTATATCACCGTGCACCTTTCACCTGCCCAATGTGCCGTTAAAAATGTTGTGAGCTGTAATGTTTAACACTCTGAATGTAAGTAAGGTCGTTTGGAGAAAATGGCCGTGGCTATCTCTCCTCTTAGGATCCGGCAGGTTCAAAGGTCACCAGAATGCCAATGATCGAGGTTCCCGCTGGCTGCCTCCATTCATTCTCACGGCCATCAACGCATCATGCAGCGATAACACTGGCGGCCAGCGGAGACGTTGGACCTTTGCTGTGTATTGGCCTGCCATGCGACCAGCCATCTCCTGCGTCTCAGACCGTAAAACGACCATATTTTCCTCTCTAATCGGCGTCGAACCGGCTTAAAAAAAAAGGATTGAGGGTTCGAGTACACTTTGTTTTAGCGTTTCTGCTCGGATCAGGACTAAGCAAGCTTGATCAAGTGGTTTTAAACTTGAGAGCGATTTTAAGGTTTGTTGTCCGTGGAATCCCGGCCTGCCTCGGGCACTTGCAAGCGCCATTGCGCAACGATAAATCCCCTTTGGACCCAACTGTAAAGCAGGGGCCAGCTTCCATTTATAGTCGTCGTGTTGACAGACGTCGTTTCATGGAGAATATTAGCATCTCACTGACGTCCTCCTCTTTATTTCTGGAGAATTTTTTTGGAGGGCTCGTGCGGTAGAGGTTCAGATTACAAAGTGCATTATGTTGTTGTATGATCGTTGGGCTTATGTGAACGGTTGAGCAAGTGATGACATTGCTGATTGGCCGCCCAGGTTCATTGGATGCTGAGTTACGGGTACAGACGTCAGTCGGGAGTTGGCAAACCTAGGGTACGTGTCTTGGGCTACCATTGCAGAGGAAGTGTTTTACATGATTATTTTCTTCTGTTTCACTGGGGTAGTTTATACCATGAAAGGTAATATCGCTCACACTATCACAGATCAGACCGAGGGAGAGAAATCTTGCTTATTTTTTGTTCCGGTGTTTCTTTTCTTTCTCTCTCCATACACACACTTGCACACGCGCGCGCGCGCGCACACACACACACACACATTACTATTTTTAGCATATCTTTGTGAAATCTGTAATTGTGTTTCTGACTGGCAACGTGTCAAAAATAGTTTTCATCTTGCAACACTTCTGTTGAAAGTCCAACTGTCTTTGTTCTCTGTCGTCGTACTTGCATCAGTCGACGAGAGCAGAACGCTGGTTGCAACGGACTACAAAACACGCACACAGAAGCCGAGAGCTCTAATATCACGGTTGCTATGGAGACCCGAAAGGTGCGAGCGATGCCGCGAAGATTTAAGCAGTCCAAACTCGTGTGAATTATGGCTCGATTGTTTATCGAGGGTGGCCAACAGAGAGGGAGGCAGTAAAGGCTGAAGGAAGAAGAAGAAGAAAAAAAAATGTAAGGCTGCAGCGAACAAGCAGAAAAGTCAGGTTCCATATCAGTAAATCACGGCGGGTCTTCATAAGGCCGCTCACATCAGGCGGTGCTTGTGACTGAGAGACGAGCCCCGCAACATCGGGGTGGGCTCCGTACCGGAGGAAAAGCAAGGTAGAGGGGGAGGCGAACGAGAGAGAGAGAAAAAAAAACCCAGAAAAAAATAAACAAACCATAAAGCGTTATCGAGGGCTTTCGACGTCGAGAACGCGCCATCTGACGGACGCACGAGTGACCAGCATGGGCTTCAGTCGCAGCGCGCTGCGTGGAGCGCCGCCTGGATGCCATGACGTCAAACAAGATGGCGGCGCCAGGTCGGAGTCTCCATGGCGTAAGTCTGGGGCCATCGTTGCGACAACGGGCAGCGACTGAGAAGGTCGACCCATGAATAGTCGAGCACTTCCGGGGCTCACCTTGCACATGCGCAAACAGGATCTTTCATTTTGTTTAACCTTTTTTTTTTAGCTCTGGATATAGTTTGGGGATCAAGGCAACGTCTTGAACTACTTGTAGTGGATAGATTTCCGTTGTCTTGATGGTATGCGTGTTATTTCCGCCAGGAATAACTGGAACCGTTAGCTGGAGTTCCCTTTTCTGGGGAGCGCCTTCCGGTGACGCAGCGGTTAAGCGGTCACCACGAGAATGAGATTCGCTGTTGAGGGTTCATATCTCGTGTCGGACACGCTGTACTTTCACATTTACAGGGCTGGCTTCATTGCCTTGGCTGCTGGATCGATGGAACACACAAAGGTTCCACGCCCAACCCCTTCCCCGCTATGTGAATGAGGGATCGGATATGTCAAATACTACAGAGAACAATGGGAAATATGACACTTGCTGCATTGTAAAAAAAGAAAAAAAAAAACTAACAACAAACAACCGCAACAACAATCACAAGCGCCGAAAGATTACGTAACCGCCAAATTTTTTTGGGGGAGTGATTTTCACATCATTTATGGCTTCAAGCTTTTTTGATGTTAACCGTAGTATACTAACATCTTATTTTGAGTGAGGTGAAGGATGCACACACATTTTGTGTGGTAGAATAATAATAATAAATATAATTTGTTCTGTAGAGCGCCTAACCTCATTAACGAAACTCGGACTCAGGGTGTTTACATAAATGAAGTAAGTACACACTTATCAGCAGGTTGCAGACGTGTCTTACCAATTGATTGGCCGTTATTCACATCATGACTACCCACTCTCTCTCACACACGCACACACATAACGTGGAGAGATAGGAGTATCCGAAGGAAACCACCGAGGGTCAAGTCTGTAAACAGGTGTGACATTCAGAGAGAGGTATGTTGGAGCCGAGATGCGAACCTCTGGCACCCGATTCTCAGTGTCGCGGTGACAGGCGCTATAGTCACTCCGCCACCAACTGGGTAGCACATTGTCATTTCTACCCCTCCCACTGTCACCCAGTTGTCCATACTAACCCTGACCATTCTGCAAGACAACTGCCTACGTATTCGTCATCAGAAAGGTGACACCTTGCCAAAGGCACTTACAGGATTCAGGTTCTGAGACGAGGCGCATCATGTTCCATGGGTAGCCGGACACGGAGGGTGTCTGGAGGCCGTAGTATTACCGCCACCCAGCGTCAAGCCCTGCTACTATTTGTCTCATTAAAGGCCTTATCTTTCGCACCCCTCTTCTCTCCATCGTCCCTTGAAAATGACATCGTCGTCTTGTGGTACAAGCTTGCGGCATGTGGAACTCTTTTATCCCGAGTTAGTCTTAGTTTCATCTGGCGCTGCGCTGTGATTGGCTGCTCGTGGAATCGGAAGCTGGTCGCTTTCAGCAATGGCGGCCTCCGCGCGGTGCGAGACGGGTCCATGAAAATGGTGGTCATCAGCTCGCCTGCAGCCAAGATTCCATCTTCCGATAGAGAGATTCTTTCACCCATCTTCCCACCACACCTCCACTCCCCTCCTCCTCCTCCTCCTCCCAGGTAGTCCTAACAAGACTAAAGACAGGACACACATATGCCACGCAAGGATACCTCTTGCGAGGGGAACAACCACCAGGTTGCCCCTGGTGTGGGGGACATCTTGACGTAGTACACTTTCTCATGAACTGTCCGGGGCTTCAGACCATTCGTCAAAAATTTTATACAGTGGATTCACTGTATGTTTTATTTAGGTCCATCCCATCGGCAGCTATTTTTGGTTTTTTAAAAAGAATAGGACTTTTACACCAAATCTAAGTCTAATATATCTTATGTAATTTCTGTTTTGTTGGCGGCCTTTTTGGGCTCCACCACCCTTTTTACACCATATCTGTTTCTTTAACATCTAGTTAACTTATTACCGTGGTCTGATTTTAAGTTAAATAACTGGAGAAAATTTACCCTGAAACTTTTAAACATAAAAACTTTTTATTGCCATGATATAGCCTTAGTTGCTGGCATGGCATAAAACACCAATAAACAAACAAACCTCCTCCTCCTCCCAGCAAATCCAGACGTCAGAGGAAATCTGCATCTGAACAGAAAAAGTGGATCCAGTTACGGGGAGACGAAATCACTTTGTTTTGTTGGAGGTGGTTGGACCAGTTCTTGATCGCATCTTTTACCCGACTAAGTCGCAACACCCGAGATTGGTTCAAAGTACCGCGATCCTCTCTCTTTAGAAACTGGGATGAGTGAAAGGAAAAAAAAGAAAATGGAGTTTTCACTTAAGTCACTTTTCGTTTTTCTCTCCAAGTCGGACATAAATTGTTTCACTGTTGGCATACATTTTTGTAACAGGTAAAGTAAGGCAGCTGTCTTTTCCCCCACAAAGTTCTGCCGCTACCCCCTCTACGCATGCGCGAACAAACCAGTACGGTTGCCGACTACCCAACCGTGACTTCAACATTTTCTTTACTCTAATCAATTATTTTTAAAACCTACAAACCTACATCTAATCCCTCACCAAATCTTAACCCAAAGTAGTGGAGAAGAGGCTTTACTACCTGAGGTATTGAGGAACAAGATGTAGACAAGTATAGTAGAAAAGACTTAAAAGCATAGAGAAATGATGTGTCAGGGAGACTATGGAGAACACCTTGAGACCTTTGACCCCGAGAACCGGAGGTGTGTGTGTGGGATAATGAAGGGCTGGCTGGTTGAGCTCAGAATAGGATGTGTGCGTGTGTACGCGTGCAGACACTGTCCGTGTGCACGTGTGTAGAGGAGAGCTGGGATTTCTGCTCGCAAGACTAAACCTTTGTGGTTGTATCGATTCGGGTGTTGAGTTTTGTTTGGCTTTTTGATGCTTTATTTACCTTCTTAGCCGCTTCCCTAACTCCCAGCTCAAGATGTTTGGCAAAAGCTTATGATCTTCCTCGAGATTCTGCAAAACAGGAGAAAACCAGATTAAAGCGGAAAATCTCACTTTTGAAGATGTTTTGGTGTGACAGGACTCTGAGCAAGGAAAGCAGAAACCCAAGGTTTGGAAAAATTGCGTTAATGTAGAACAGGAAGTCGAATGGTTGCGCATGCGCAAGACGTGATTCGGATATCAGTATTTTAGCGCTTGGTTATTTCTGTTGTCCGTTTTGTTGTTATATTCTTCTGTGTGATTTACAGCACAGGAGGAAACATTTTTACACTGTTAAGTCGTAGGAGGTGAACATTTACATAGGTAAAATATTTATAGAAAGCTGTTTATGAGGTCTTTCAGGATAAAGATTTACAATTGTAGAGTCTGGAAAAATAAATTTTGACACAGAAATGTCAACAGGTTGTACCACGCATGAAGGTGTGATTGAATGAAGAGGCCAAATAATCGAGATGTAAATTCTGTTTCGGGATATTTACAACATCGCAGGATAATAATATTGTTGATGTAGGGCTTTAAACCGAAAAATGTTGTTGGTGGGTTTTATTTTCTAACATACCGTGTTGTCGCCTGCTGTTTATTGCCTGGCGGCGTCAGAACCTGGCATTAAAAAAGCTTGTGGATGTGACTGCTTATCTGTGAACACGCACCTGGGTGCGAGCAAACACACCCACCACAGCACCGGAACCAACAGACCAGCATAAGCCGAGGCTGGTGTAGCGCCAAAGGGGCGATAATTAAACATAGATGGCGCGGGCACCAGAGGCTAGTCAAACTAAATGCGCTCATAACAATTAGTAGCGGCGCAGCGGCACCATGACGACAGCCTGATAGCCACATAAAGTCGAGTGTATGAATGTATTTACCCGAAGATTACGACGGCGACGGTTACAGGCGGTGTCGCGGGTGATGATGGCGTCGTCTCTGTGCTTAGAAGACTTTTTTTGCCTCGAGGCAATGAAATGCAAAATCAATGGCGTTAATCTCCGCTCCGTGATGACGACTTTAGAGCTGTCTCAAGTTCTCAACTTTTCCCTCAAAGTATGTGGGTTTCACAGGAGGTAATTCTTGTGTCCTCCGTCCTCACCGACAACAGTCTGCCAGATCGTCAGGAGAGAACAGGAACAGGAAACGTGTTATCAACGCTGTCTGGAGAAAATTGAAGATGATGACGATGATGTTATATTATTATTTTTCAAATCCTGACATAGATGCATGGATGATGAAACTATGTCATGGGAGATATAGCCTTGTCAAGAGACACAGGAAACATGACAGACAGTTCTCTCTTTCTCACAAACACACACTCACATGCGCACGCGCGTACCCACACACACATGCCAGAGAGAGAGATATATACGAGAGGGGTAGACGATCGGAAAGACATGACTGGACGATGTAAAGAAGAGAAAGTACAAGACACAAGGTGGGACTGGGGGTGGCGCGAGGGAGAGGGTAGGCTAATGATGTAAATACCTCATCACGGCGTCTTACTGTCAGCTTTGTCACCGCCTGCACCCGGTCTGCACCCGGGTCGTGCACCTTGCGCCATCCGGACACATCTGGCCATGTCGTCATCGTCCTCCACCTTTCAGCCGCGAGAACCGATCGCCTCAAACGGGAAACAAACAGATCCCGTTTGTGCAACGGCTCACCGAAAATGGAAAAGGTCATTGAGTGCGGGACAGTAAAGACCTTTGAGGAAGATTTTGGGTAGAGGGTGAGCCGAATTCATTCACAGGAAGAGGGAGGAGGAGAGGGAGGCAGTCCAGTCACTCTACCGGTAGTGCCTGTTACCAGCAGAGTGAGAGGTTGGCTGTCCTGGGTTCAGCTCCGACTCGGGCACGCTGTTCTTTCTCTGCTTGTGGCATCTGTTTACAGGCTGGCTGTCTGGCCGTGACACCAATTTCCCCTTCCAATCTCCCCCTCCCCACTCACACTCGTGCAGGCGAAGATCTCGGAGGTCGCCAGAATTATTTTTCCCAAGAGGAATGGGGAACAGAAATTCTCAACCAATCAAAGTAGATTTGCGATGTAGGAAAATGGCAGGAAGAATGAAATAGCCTGCATTTCTGATAGTCCATGAAGCTGCTATAGTGAAGGGATGAGAATGTGGACTTGAATGTGAAGGTTGTGGGTTCGATCCGTGTCAACATTTTTTTTTACCCTTTTAGGGCATTTTTTGTTTGCTCTTGAGCTATTTTGTGTTTTTATCACCCTGTCTGCTGGTAGAGTTAGGACTGGCCTAGGTTGGAGTCTGGGAGAGGATTATATTTGGGGTTAATGTTCACAGAAAGAAAGGAACGTATCTATCAATCTATCGAGAGACAAAAACGGTAACAGCAAGACTTGAAGATGTCTCAGGCCAGACTGGATAAAAAATGACCTCAGCCCTCCTCCAGCACCCTCCTACTCATCCCCTCCCCCACGAAGGAAAGGTCCTTATTGGGCTAATTTGTACTTTGTGTGGGATCAGGGCTTGACTGTGCGGACCAGTCACTCCAGTATTTCGCTTTATATTAATCCCTCCACCCACATCCACCCAGACACTGTCATCAGTCAGAAGTAAAAGGGTTAATGTCGAGACAGCAGCATCACACGCGCCACAAAAAGAGCGCGAGGCCGTCTGACTGATGGTCGTCATAAGAAGCGAGTAGTGTTCAGTCTCAGTGTTTGAAGGTAGACAGCCATAGTGTAGACAAGACAGGCAATGGAAGGGAGGTGTTTGTGTAGCGAACTGGTGTTTTACCGGACACATGTGTTCCACTATGTACACGTGAAAGTCCTAACATATATGTGTATGTGAGTATAGTGCTTGGGGGAGACTCTCTCTCCTTGTGGGCGACTATACTGCAGAGGGTCTCAGGGTCGAGGCCTGCTGATGCCCGCGGCGGATAATATTCCCACCCACTCCTCTAAAAACCCAGCATATGTTATAGTAATTGGTATTCTATTGGGATAGGTGTGTTAGACACGATGAACCACTTACACTACGCCCTACGGCCATTAGTCTGTACCCTGTATGACGCAGTGCGGTCATTGTTCTGTGAGAAGTATGGCCCTGGCACTGGGGTTCATCATGTTCTAGCCATCCATACACCTGGCAGGAAGCTGGACAGGCTGGCAGCACCTGGACTCACCACCTGCCCAGCAGACCAGCGGGAGGGAAGCAGCGCGGGGTGTACGGCGCCATTGCTGTAAATTACAGATCAGTCTTCTCGTGTTACGGGTGGCTTTCACAGCTCCATCAGTCGTGGCCAGGCTGCCAATGACCAGGCGAGGATGTAGGGAGGTGTGTGTGGTGTGTGTGTGGAGGGGTCCTTCCGGGTCCTGCTATCCTGGTTCTTCTGGCTTCTGTTGTTTGTGTGTGTGTGCGCGCGGGGAGGTTGGTTTGTTTTTTTTCTCTCTTTGGAGAGGGGAAGAGTTGTTTGAAACTACAGGGAATACAATTAGAATAGGATAAATTAAAAACAAATATTATCGAACAAAGTGTCGCATGACGATGAGTACGTTGATTTTTTTTGCGAACTGTAGAAAACGAGAAGTCCACAGAAAATTAATTTACACCACCTGTTCAGACTTCGATTACAGAATTGCGTTACGGTTTCATTTCATTTCTTTTTTTTTTTAGCCGTTAGAAAGTGGTCCGATCTACCCACAATATCGTTCTACCTCTGTTACTGTGAAATATGTGGAACTGGCATCACAGACATCCTGGAATCGTTTACTGCTCTCCTGAAAGCAGCGAGGATGGCAAGTCTGGAAGCTGTAGAACAGAAGAGACACCCAGAACCTCTCTCTGGAAACCTTGGTGTTCAGTCTCCTTCCTCTCCTGCACTCGGTTCTTCTCGCTCATCGATTTGGTTCAGAAAAAAAAAAATCAGGTCTGTGTTGATAACGTTTTGCATTTATAAGGCGAATGAAAGCCGGATTACGTGTCGCACGGCCGCCATTTATAAGGTAGAATTTCTGGAATCTTCCGAAGAAGAGCTCCACGCATTCCTATTTGCTGTTCTCTTTAATCTCTTGGACCTTTGGTCGTGTCAAGAGACTAGGACGAAGCGGGTGGCAGAGCTGAAGTCGAGAAGGGGGTGGTTGTGTTGGGTATCTGGATGAGGTCTACTGTTTTAGAACTGTGGTCGTCTCTTCTACTTTCAGGGCAGCCAGAGAGAAGTGTGAGTTCTGTTCAGTTGCGCTATTGTTTCGAGCACTACAACAGCGGGCCGGGATCCTGGAAAGGTTCGAATCCGTTGCTATCTTTTGTTCAACAATCTGTTTTTCGCCTCCCGCGGGGCATCTGCGGTGGCTTGACATTGATCCTCACGGCCGCGGTTCAGGGGCTGCAAGTTCCGCTGGTTGGCTGGCTGGAGTAACGGTCCCTAGGGGCCGGGTAGCCGCAACAATGATCTATCACGGACATCCGCACACACACTGCCATCCATCCCAGATCTATTTTTTTTTTCCATTTTCTTCTACTTTTTTTCTTTTGACGTAGTGTCAATGCTTGGTCGTAATGTTTCTTACCTTCGTCCCTCAAGTGAGCATCGCTTGCATGAGGAGGAGGTGAGGTGGTAGGAGGATGAAGAGGTGGAAGGGCGAAGGTAGGGTGTGGGGTGAAAGGAGGGGTGGAGACGGGGTATAGGGGTGGGGGATAAAGGTCGAGCGTGGGCGAGAGGGTATGAAGGACGTATCGACTCACAAGCCGTGCTCGCACCAGCAAGTGGAAGAACGTACAACGATAAACAGGAACGTCAGCCATGCTGCTGGAAATGAATTATTAGAAATAACGGGCTGTCACTTCTTGTTAGCGTGTTCACACCATCCCCTCTCCCGCTGCAAGCCTTCCTCCCTCACACCCCCCTCTCCTCATACAATCGCGGTGTTCGTGTCGCCTCCCTTTCCGCACCCACCCTTCAACACGTAATGTCTTTTCTCCCTCCCGCTCAATTCACTCAAATTCTTCCCCTTTTCTCGCCTTTTTTCACATTTACCGTGTTCCCCAATGTTATTATGTAATGGCAAATGATTTCACAGCCTGGTGGATGCAGGAGGAGCGAGCAGGGGGAGTGACGAGGGCGTTGTCGTATTCTTGTCCTTGTGTTTGTGGGCGCGCGTGTGTATGATTGGAATGAACTTTGAACAAGTATTTGATGTCTACTGATAAGTGTATACTCGTGCGACTTCATGTAGGTAAGCGCCTGCAGCCTGCCGCTCTATAAATAAAGTTATTTCCCCTGCCGCTTACCTCCCCTGATAAATCACGTCCCTTGTTGTTGAGTGGTCAGTTGTGTAGTTGCAGGCTGTCGTGAACCTCCATCCGTCTACCTTCCTCTACCAGGTATGATGCCTGGCTTGTGAAAATAAACATCAACAAACATCGCTCTGATCACGTCTCCTCAAGCTGTAGCGGAACTGTTCACATCTCCAGAGGAAAGGGATGAAGATGTCCATGTTCCACTGGACTAGAGCGGCGTTGTTCACGCTTCCTCGCTTTGTCACGTGGGCTAACGGAATTTAACGTGTTTCTACAGCATTGTATTGAAATTCTTGAAGTTTATTTTTGTAAGGAGTACTTAAAAAAATTGGCTGAAGAGGGGATTTCTTTCTTCACCTGGTGTGTTATTTTTGAACGCCATCCAGCCAGACGTCAGTCGTGCGTGTGAGCATGTGCGTTAGTGTTCGTGTGTGAGAGAAAGAAAGAAAAAAGAAATGGGTGAGCTCGCATATAATGTAGAAGATCCTGAGAGAATGTTGGCCAGACATGAGACATCATCGTGTATCCTACAACCGGACCGTCAGGGAGTAGTTATTTCTATAAGATGACGAAGACTAAGGGGAGAAGGTGGGGTGGGTGCGTGGGGGAATGAACAACAAGGCCAAGTTTGAGGAGGGCGCTGTAGGTCCCCGGAGACCGCAGCCCGCGACTGCTAGTGCTAATTACATCTCACCGAGACTGAGACGAGGGTCTCTGTTAGGTGACCGAGCCTGTCGACAAGTCCTCGTGATTAGCCACCCCTAACTCATCTGCCGCAGACACTCACCTCCTCCGACCCCGCGCAGATGCTCGACGTAGGTCTGTGGCACGCGCGTCTCTGCCGGCACCATACGTGAGCCATTGTGTGTGGGCAGCGGTCTCTTCGGCCCCTGACGCCTGCGTGTCTCAAACGTCAGGGAAATGATCGTCTGGCAGAGAGGACAGTGTGTCCGCAGGCCCGCTTATAGGCACTACAACTTGCTGCTTCAACCCTGCCGACGAGATGCGACCTTAGATAATAATTGCGGCGAGAGGAGGAGCAGACATCGAGGTGTTTTTTTATATATTTATATCCCGTGCCCGTAAATCTCTGGCATGCCCGACCTGCGGTGAGGATGATGAAGAGGGCGATGTCAGTTTGGGTACTTTGTGGTGCTGCGTGATGAAGGAGGACTTAGTGTCAACACGGAGTTTACGACTTAGGGGACGTCAGCAACTTGGTTTAGGGCTTTATGAAGATGCGCGCGCAATCATGTGCCGAGAATGAGCACAAGGCGCAAGGATACTCGTCTTGCAGGCCACGTTGATGCCAAATAGTCCCTGGTCCTTCTTGTGGAGCGAGACTGAGCGAGGGTCGTGGATAATACGGCTTTATGACGACACAAAAGTACCCGGTGATGGCGGGGTGTACTAAAACTGTCTCGCTGATGCTCGAGCGTCGACTTATGACCATACTACTCAATAAGGGATCTTCAGAACAGGTTTCTTGCGAGAATGAGAAAATATGTCAAAAGCAGTCCGGACAGTCCACAATTATTCGTGTTCTGTATACTGGGAGTGGTGCGTTTATATTTTTCTGCTCTGCATTTTGTATATTTGTACTTTGTGTAGGTCTGTCTGTCCCGTGTTCTGTACTTTTATGTGCATTTATATTTGTATTCACTATTTTGGGTCTTCACTTACATGGCGGATGACGAAGATGACAATGAGGAAAGGAGATTACCTGCAGACGAAAGATTGATGTCATGGGTCAGAGAGTTGGCACCGGGTGTCGGCCTGTCCTCTGTATCCAGCTAATGCCACAATCATGTTTCCATGCTGATGTCTTTGTTTGATTCTACCAGCACTCACCCGGCCCCTCTCCACTAAAATGTATTCTGGTGGTGTGGTCTGCGAACATCCGGCAGCTCAGTCGCAATTTTTTTTTTAAATCATCGACCTGTTTGCAGTGGAATCTCCCGCTCGTGCTTTACGCGCCCAAAATTTAATTAATTAGATAAAGAAAAAAAGTGGAAACGCACAAACACGCATTGAAATGCAAATATTATGGGATTTTTTTTTTGTCATTGCTTTGACGTGCTTTAATTAGTCTATTAGTGCGACCAAGGCCGGCCCCTGCTGCGCAACGGTAAAGCGCTTGTCACCGTGGCAATGAGACTTGGGAGTTGTGTGTTCGAATCTCGTCTCAGTCACGTATCTTTTTTCTCTGGATACTGCTTCTCTGAGGTGCTAGCTCATCGTGAGATAGAATTTGACTGCTGATTCGGGGTAAAAGAAATCAAGCAAGCAACCAGCCACAGAACAATAGCACAGTGCATCACTTAGGCTACATGTCGAGCTGAGTTCAAGACTTGACATAAATATTCATTTGGACAAAAGTAGCAGCTGTGCTCACAGTTTGTCTTTCATTGACAGTCTTGCCTACGACGCCTCTCGGCCGGCCTCGTGACACTAACTAGACCGCTTCCTGTCCCTCCGCCCACACCTCCCCGCCAATTTTCTTGCCCTCAACCTCTCGGAAGATCGTTTGATCTGTCACAGATGACGCTGATGAAGTTATCAGAGTCAATCCTGGCGGCCACCTCTTTTTAATCTCAGGTTTTCCTTTTCTTTTTGTTTTGTGTCGAGCAAAGAAACGGTGTCCGCTTGAGGACCGAACTCTCACGAGTGCCGGGAGTTGTTTTTCTTGTCGACTGACTTCATCCTCGCCTGAGCCCAGGTCGTTGAGAAGAGCCAGATGGTGGCCATAAAAATGCAGGACGACAAGGCTGAGGACGGAAGCAGGTGGCGAGCAGCGCATGCGCAGAGATTTCTTTTCCGGTCTGAATTCATGCATTTTTGTATTATTATTATAATATGGATATTTTCATCTTCTCTTTCAGGGGCATGCACCGTAGCTTGTTCATCTTGACTGTGTTATCTATGTATGTACAGTAACCTACATTGTTGCCCGGATGTATGTCATGGAGGTTGCATCCGCAAGGCTTCGGCGACACGATACGGGTAGGATGTTGGTGGAATCACGGGGTCTTTCCTGGGGCTTTATTGACTACCTGGATGGCCAGGTGATGTAACTTGATCTGTAAGCTGTATTGATCACTCGGTTTTTCCCAGTGACATGATTTCCTTGAGCTGTATCGATCGCCTGCGCTTGACTTCTGTCCTCGTGTGTCGGCTGATCACATGTATTGTGATTATTTCTGATTCCCAATCACTAGTGTGAGGTCATGTTAGGGTTTTCACTGGTCAGGATGCTAAATTCAACTAAAGAGCTTACATAATATTAGCACTTAGCATTGACACAACCAGCGCCATTGTACAGAAGCACATGACCATCGGTCAAGACTTTCTTGAGTATTAGTTTATTCTTAGAGATGAATTAAAGCTGATGATCCTGGACTCTGAAAATATTGATAACTACTAACAACTCTTGTATATTTATGTGTGCGTCGGAATGAGCCAGAAGCATCTATATATATAAATAAAATGTGAAACACTTTATTCGGACTTAATTACTGAGAACGCTGGCTTTCGTTATTAAGCTAGAATCATGCATGCTTCTTAATATTTTCTACATTTTTTGAGATTTTAATCTCTTTTAATTATTACACCAATGATCGAGTGTCGCAAGGCCTAGTTTCCGTGTTACATTTGACATTTCCTTCTTTGTCGTCTGGCCTGGCAGACGGTTGTCTTTTGGTGTCGGATAAGCTAAACAACTTCTTGTTTGGCAAGTTATTACTTGGTCACCTCAGTAAAGTTATGCTACATGTACTTTAGTACTACCTGCCTGACAGTAACACATGGCTGATAGTATTACACTGGGGTGTAATGGCTGTAAGACTGTGGTGGTACACGTGACCATCATGGCCGCCGTACAGTGATTACAGTGCACGCCCGACAGTACTCGCTTGACATTGATTACTGCACTCGCCTGAAAATAATAATGCTACTTCCCGTCTGACAATGATTATGCTACTTGATTCAAAACTGACAAGAGTTGCTATCGGCAACACGTTCAGAGGTTCTCTTAATTTAGTGCGAATAAGATTGGAAATATATCGATCTGACGGAATGCTAGGGGAGGGTGTGCTGCTGATGGGGTGATGGTGGTGTTGGTGGTGGTCGTGGTGGTCGTGGAGGGAGAGGGGATTGTGCCCATGCCTGTCGTTTTCCTCAGACATCTGAACGAAATTACACCTAGAGGCGACACCGTCCACTTTATCCTCGTTAAAGTCTCACAACATCACGTTTCTCTCGCCTTCAGAGATAATTACGTGCGAACAAGGAGTATTGTAACATGTAATGCGTGACATCTGGACAAAAATATTTTAACATTGAGGTCCAAGCAAGCCTGGCTACAGCTAGACTTAGAGAAAACACTCCGTGTAGACAGAATAGTCACTTCGGTAGTGATTTCTGCGCAACTTAAATCACAGCTACCTACAAAGGAGCCCGGCTAATGTTTATCTCATCACAAACTGCTTGCAGACTATTTTTTTCGTTACCTACTAGAACGAGGCTGGTGTGTACAAAGTTTCCGGTTTAGTCAGATTCTTTATTTAGGCTGGCCGAGACTAGCAGCTGAGAACTTGCAAGAGGCTAAGCGTTGGTCTAGGCAAGCAGACATCAGTCCACTATACACGTTTGTGATATCATCGATACCACACCAAGAGTAGCAGAAGTCCATATCAAAAAAAAAAAAAAAGCCACTCATCGCCCTTCCGCTTGACGCTTGATTGAAGTGGAAACTCGCGGCGTGACGTTGCGCGGTATTCTCACACAGGAACGAGATTTTCCGTTACCTGGTTACATAGCGCGAGATATGACTTTGGCCCTCTGAGTTATTAACGGTCGTGTTTGCGAACATTGAGCGTTTCAGACTCGTTTACCTGTGTAACACCTGCTCACCTATTTCGTGAACATCATTGATGTGACTAGTAGGTCTTTACGGGGCGGCACAGTGCCTGCCACCTTCTTGAAAGCTACTTCGACAAAGAACTGTTGCGTGAAGTAGAAGCAGTAGATGTGGCCCACACTACAACAACTCATTTATACATCCGGGTCACAGCCAGCCAGGCTCCGCTAGAACCCATTGTAAGGCCATAATGCAAGCGGCGGTTGAGTGGCGCTGTGGTTAAGCACTTGTCATCAATACGCTGAGGACCGGCTGTCATGGGATCACATCTCGTCTTGGCAACGCTGTTCTTTCTTTGTTTCTGGCACCAGTGGGATTGTTTGTTTTTTGCTAAATAGATAAGAGATGGTCTGAATTGTTGGCTTGGCATTAAAGTAATTAACCGCAGCACCTACGTGTATGTGTGTGTACACACTCACTCGCACACACAGATCGCGGGCGTCCACATTTCAATATTGCAGACGACCTGACTCCAAGTCACCAGGTCCACGACCCACCGTCAAACGCCTCTTACTTCAGTCAGTTTAATCATATTTGCTTCGTGGCTTTAATCTGACTACAATCTTGTTTTAATTTTCTATTAATCTTTTTCAGACGTATTTTTGACTTTCTTTTCAATTTTATTTCAATCTTATGTCCGTTTCATCCACTCAGCCTTGCCACCAACAGTATTTTTTTCCGGATGATCTCACACATTTTTACAGGTTTAAGAGCTAGAGTAATTTGTGATGACACTTGGTCAGATAAGGGAAAGAGGATTTTCATTTCCACAGCTTTTTCTTGCGATTAATCTCTCTCCTGTAAATGAAGGTTTATAGACCCCCGTTCGTAGTTGCCTTCCATTAAATTACCCCAGCCTGCTGACAGGTGGCGTTGTTTTTGTGAGAAATATGTTGTTTGAAATTAGCTGACATCTTTGACGGCGCATTCCTTGTCCTTCTCTCACTTCCTTCCCTCCCGTCGTCTGTTTGCGTTAAGAATGTCGGCACGTGATAGGACCGTTAGGCTGTCCTTATTAATAACCTACAGGGACGTGCAGCACAACGGAAAAGCAAAAAAGATTCGAAAAACTTTAAAATTAAGTCGTGATTTGAGCGGAAAAAATGTTTAATCAAATGATGGGAATTAACGATAAAGGGGAAAAAGTAGGGAAGAGCGTAAACAAAAGACAGAGACAGAGCGAAGGAAGGTAAAACGAAAACTGGAGTTAAAGCTATAAACTTGTCGAAAAAGTCCTCGTTGTTAGCCTCCGATTCTTCTAGCATGTCTGGAGAAGGCGACAAGAAATAGCATGAAGCACGGTGTAAAGAGAACAAACATTGCTAGCATGAAATATGGTGTCACAGAGACATTACAATCCTAATTTTCATTTGTAATTAATATCTACATTGTCAATATTCTTCGTAAAGTAGAACAGTTTATGGTACAATGTCTCAAGGGCCTGAGAAATATTGTTGTCGTTGGTTCGCATCTCGGCTCAGACGGACATCTCTCTGTGAGAACATCTGTTTACAGGGCTGACCGTCGGTGGTTTCTCCGGGTATTAATGTTTTCTCCATACTGTATATGTGTGTTTGTGTGTGTGTGTGTGTGAGAGAGAGAGATAATTTGAATTATAGCGAATGAATTCATTATCATTATAAAATATTTCTATAATTCGTATTTTAAGAACAAAACACCAGGACTGACCGTCGGTGGTTTCTCCGGGTATTCCTGTTTCCTCCATACTGTATATGTGTGTTTGTGTGTTTGTGAGAGAGATAAAAACAAAGAGTTATAATTTGAATAATACTTAATAAATTAATTATTATCATTATAAAATATTTCTGTAAAACACATAAAGCAAAACAATTTTAAAAATATGCGAACAGCTCGTTCTTTCTGGTTCCTGAAAGTAATTGCAGGCGTTGTTTTCCTCAGTAGACATGTTCACTCAGGCAGAAACAGCATGTTCCTATTTATAGACCAGTGGCAAATACTTGTGGGAATCAAGCGGCAAGCTCGCTTTCATCTAATTAACGGCGCCGTGGGCGGCACACACATCAAAGGCCGGACTGCTTGTTGCAGCGGTCATGCCTGGCGGCGGACACGGCTTGTAAATCGTGTTACACATGTAACTTTAGTCGGGTGTAAACAGTGGGGCTTGTAAACACTTCAAATTCCTCCTCTAGATTTTTATTATTGTATAATCCTTTAAGTCATGCTTGTGATTTTGTAACTCCTGTCATGTTGTAACATCTGTCACAGATGTACAAAAGCAGCTTCTACCTTGTTACATAAGCAGCACACAACAGTTTAAATGATGCGCATACTCGTAGAAGCTTTACAAATGTAACATCTTGTAATTCGTACAATGTCTGTCATTCACATCATTGTGTAACCGGCGTTACAGATGTAAGAGCGTGTAACTCTCGTTACAGATGCCGGGGGCGGACAGCAGCACCAGTCTCGACCACGCGTGCCGACGTCTAGTCGGGTGGCCAGTGTGGGTGGGCAGCAGATACTCGACTGCTCCATCATCTTCCCGGGTGACCAGCCCATCAACTACATCCTGCAGTGGCGCAAGGAGGGCATCAAGGACCCCATCCTCTTCAAGTATGACGGCTACAGTCCACAGGTAACCCTACCCGCTGCCCTCCCACCTCGCCTGGCCACGTGACCTGTGTGTAGGGGCTGTGGTCAGAATACAAACAGAGGGCTGATGCCTCTAAGAATGTGTTACTTCCCCGAAACGTGTTTTGGATGCATGGAAGGGCGCCAAGCCGTAATTTAGTGCCGCGGATTTCTGTGTAAATCTCGCCTGCGAGTAGGAGAAAAGATAAAATAAAAGTTTGCATAGCACTGACGCTCTCCTTCCATCTCCTCTGACATTAGGTAAATTGTACACTGGATGTGGGGAGGAGGGAAAGGAGGATGCTCTAGCATCATCTTACTGTTACAGATCATCGTGCGAGCATGGCTTGACGGTTACTTTATGACGTCACCACGTCCTCAGCCCCTCCCGCTGTTTCCATGTTCCTCTTGGAGACCACCGCAGCACACTTTCCTGTTCCTGAATCTGTCTTTTTTCTGATTTTGCGAAATAATTCCAGGCATCCAGTTGTGTCTTTAGTTTCATTGTTCGCGCATGAATATTGCAGGTTTTCCGCAGATAGCGCACTTCTTTTTAATCAGATCCCTGAAGATTAACTTCCGAGTTGCTGGCGATCTTTATGGTTATTTTAGAAGCACGCGCTATTCAGACCTCCCTAAGATGATTGCAAGGCACACACAAGTCAGCGGTTACTTTCTTCCAGAAAATATTAGAAAACGGGACAGCTCCTTGTAAGGATGATATTTCACAATGGCGGTGAAATCTGTGAGGGGCGAGAAAAATGGACTTTGGTTGAGTAGAATATCTTGCACTCGTATTATTTGTGAATATTTAAAAAATTTCTGTTGTTGTTCCACTAGCATGACCGCAAGTGTGTTTGTGTATGTGTTTATGATTAATCTCGAACGCGTGTTTGTAAGGTGGTCATCCTCAGTACATTTTTGTTTTTGATTGAAGACCACGGTAGTGATTGTTTTAAAGCAAATTAAGTAATTTTTGTAAACTGCATGATAGCACTTTCCTCCATTATCATTTGGCAATAAGTGCTTTGTTGTGGAAAATAAAGACAAATTGAATAATAATAACAACAATAATAAAGTTCGACACACACGACAGATAAGCTGACATAAAGACAGGATGTAGTTTTGAAGATGACACCCTGCTCGTAGATCAAGATGTCGATGGGTGACAGTTTATATCCACATACATTCCTATCATTTGTCAAACGCTGAATAAATCCATCAACAATCAAGAAGGAGGCAAAAATCGTCAGATTGCTGGTATCCACATGGTCACGTGTCACCAGAGAGAATCTGTATCAAAATGTTTAAACACAGCGGTGGCGATGACGTGAGGCCCATCGTAGCGAGACAGACGATGAAACTGTCATGGCGTTAGTTCAAAAAGTCTGCTTCCTAAAATAATTAAAATCAGGAGATGAAAAATACAAGGCCAGAGGCAAGTAAGCAATCGCAACACAATTATTAGGACAGCATCAGAACTTGCAGGTCCATACAATGGAACTGGATTACAAGAGTTGTTGAGGTGATGGTTCAAATCACGGGCCACAAAGGGAGTAGCGGATTATGGAGACTGTTAGTCAACTGAAAGATCCATCCCATCTGTACATTCAAATTGAAAAGTGTAGACAACCGCAGGCAATCCGACCACAAACACAGAGAAACAGTGCCAGACCATATTTTTTTGTTGTAGAAGTGCCAGACAATATCTAACTCTTGCCAGACAAATCTGTTGTATCAGTTGTAGCAGTGCAGTGTAGCAGCGCCAAATGCAGAAGCCTCAGCACCAACATATTTATTGTTGTAGCAGCGCCAATTAGTTTATTGTTGTAGCAGCGCTAATTAGCTCATTGTGGTACAGGCGCTAATTAGCTCAACATTGTAGCCACACCAAACAAAATCATTGTCCACACTCCCCGTGTGCTCTACTCTCTTGGCTACAAGCGCGCGCGATCATGCCGGTCAAAGGTCAGTCTCCTCTTCATCATCGCCCCGCGACTGTCGTTGGTGAAGAGCGGTAACTGTAGCCCGATAATCACTCCTACTTTGTGTTATGTTGATCAGGTTGGGGTCTCGACTGAGGCGGTATCTTGATTGGAACGCGTATGAGGTGATTAGGGCCAATGGAATTAAGCCACGCCAAATTAGGCGCAGGGCGCGCCTGACTCCCGGCTGATGAAGACAATCTGATTTGCGCCATAATGTCACGAAGGGCTAATTTGATTGGACAGAAGCCGGACAGAAGCTCGCTGATTGGCTAGGTAGTCTATAGCAATACTTACAGGCCCCCCAGTGGTGACGAAATTGAGTGACAGGATCCAAACCTGGCCATTCTTCTGTCTTGGCTCTTAACTTTGCTGCGACATATCCATTTCTATCCAGGATGTTCGCCAGGTGGCGTTTGCTCATTATTCTGAGGTCACGAACTTACCAGCTGAGTGATTCCTAGTCTGTCTTGTACATGTAAGACTCGGGATAATCAATATCCTATTCGAAAGGTGATTTGGATCAACTCTGTGCAGTTTCACTTTTCTGTTGAAATGGATTTTTGGTCATTAAACAAACGTGAATATGTTAATATGAAAGTGAGAAATAGTCTTAAAATGGATTTTAATCGTGGTAGCCCATGGCGATCATTCTTGATTGCTGCAAGAAAATGACAAAATTGTCACAAATCAAATCCTGTTTTGGTATCAGAATCCCATCATGTTATAAATTACCTCAGAGACCAGAATCTTTACTTTCAATCTGTCCTGTCTGATTGAAGTATTAAACAATTGAAAGATCGTCTGCACAAGTTTAAGAGAAACAAAAGAATTTTGTAGTTGATCCCAACATTATCCCATGGGAGAATGAGATATTGAATTGCCCTGATAACAAAAAGGAACACTCGGCGATTAGCTGACGAAGAGGCAACTCCCAGTCTTTGCTCTCATTTCGAAATTTGCTGTGTAAAGCAAGAGAAGGGCGGAAGAACACCTTACTGACCAAGAATTATCAGCTTTATTCGTTTCTGATTAGCCTTCGAATCTTTCGCATTCAGAACAGTTATAACTTGGCAGATTAATTCAAGAATGTGTCAGAAACTGCACATTGAGACGACTTTGCGAACGATTTCAGTGGATGTGAGTGTTAGGAACACTTTAGAGACATCACTGACAAAGATGTTGATGTGCCACTCATTCAAGTCCATGTTTAGAAGGAAATTGTGACTGAGTGGACGTTGATGACGATGCACCAGCTGTGCTACACAGACCGCAGCACCATTCGTACAAAGCAGACGACAAAGGATGTGTGAGACACAAATTGTACAAGTCCATGGAGACATTCGAGATGGCGCTGCATCACATAACTCTCCCCCGAGGAAATTATTGTATTGCAATTGTCTGCTATGGATGTGGACAGTGGTAAGTGTTACTTTTGTCTTTTTAATTTTATTTAATTCGGTTAGTTGAAATGTTTTAAATTTTCATTCTTCCATGAGATACCTCCGAACAAAGGTCTACAATGTGTTGTGTTGATTTGACTGCGTGGGTAAATTAGACTATTAAATCTGATTATTATGTGAATTATTGTCTTCTCTATTGTTAGTGATGACTAAATAGAAAATAAATGATTGCTTATAATAAATGTAATGTAAGGTGCTGCTTGCCATTGATAATTTAACATCCATTTATATGTTTCAGATTGCAAAGATGCGCTGATACCGGGTATTTTCAGTTCTTAGTTTGCCCTCGTCCAACTGCGATACATGTGACCTGTGACCTGCAATACATGTGACTGTGGCGAGATGGGAAGACAGACTTGGCATAATTACTGAATGGCGAGATGGACACAATCTGTGGAATGCACAAACTGGTAAACACAGTGTGCATTAAGTGTAATTTGGGAGACAGGGTGGCTATAACTGGAAAATAAACATTGTTAGGAGTGGAGCAGCCATCTATATCTACAGAGGGAAGATGTGGAGTGACCTTTAGAAGAAAGTTTTCTCTAAAAGAAGTTTTCAGTTGGACGAATTATAAATATTTGCGAACAAACAGGTAAAACACTTCGTGGTATTTTAAATAAAAATAGAAGTGAAACTGTTTACTCGGTGCCTAGTAAATCAACAAATCAATATCTATAAACAAACACAGTCTGACATGAAGTTGTGCTTTAAGACAGGACATTTTGTTGTTTGTTTGGAACCCCAGTTCTCAAACCTTTTTAGGTGTCAGAGCATCCCGCTTTCCTTCATGTCTTATTGTTCTACAGTAACTATCACAAGTCAATGAAAATATACAATTGTAAATAAATATTGAGTTGTGTTGTTTCTGTGTGCATGCTGATTGCAATGCAGTAACATTTTGCAATTTGTTGTATAGCAGGTTAATGTACTTAAAACTAACAAATATTCAGTGTTATGCACTTTTTCGTGGCTGAAACCGATGTAGCTTGTTGTGTTTTATTATCTTGCAAAGTTAAGTACAGTTTAAACAGTCAAAAATACGGATAGCTCACTTGAAGAAGGGGCTGACTGTGGACTGTAGAAGACGAGGAGTATTGTGGATATTTTGGGTGGAGGGTTGATGGGAAATGTGTGCAGCGTGTGTATCCATACAGTTGTGTACATGTACATAAGGGCAGTGGAGTGGTGCAGACGACAGGTCACCTGACCTCAGGCTCACCGCTTATCTGCTGACGTCCTCTGAGCGTCATGAGCGTCAGATGGGAGGATGAACGGTGCTCATCCCGCCCCAAGCTGCTTTTCCCATATCTGCCAGCGCCACGAGTGCTTTTGCTAAACACCCGAAATAGCCGGCAGAGTACTTGGTCCCCTTCTTGTCCAGGTCATATAAGAACATTGTCATCGGCTCTTTCCTCGGTGTGGATGTATTTTGGGAGATTGATAATTAAGGGTGTCCCTTTGATGATTTTCCCGCCAGCAGGATTACTCCACTCTGTCTCTCTCCGTGTCTGTGTAGGGGGAAAGGGGGCGACAATGTGCAGCAGCCATGGGAATGAGCTTGATTAAGCCTCGCTTTCATCTATTCAACAGATTATCTTCATAACATTTTTGAAACCTTAATAAACCTCTTATAAGTGATGGCGAGTTATGGATGGTCCTAACTCCTTATCTCGCCACCATCCGTCTAGCACAAGACGTTAGAGAGGATGAGCGGAGGGTGGGGACATGAAGAAGGTAGATAATCCATAACTTTGGAAGTGGAGGGAGGTAACTTTGGGGGAGCATGCAGTCTGTCACAATGTGTGGCTGGAGGCGGTGTTGGGAGAGAAACCTGTTGAGACTGTACGACTGTAAACATCAGGGCGTGTTCTTGGACAAGATTTGCAGCTGGAAAAGGTCACAGTCGGGTAGGTTGCTGCAACCATTTTGAGAATGATGCTCCTTCACACTCTCTCACCACTGAACTCAGCTTACATCACTGGCATTATCACTGACATCGACAATCGCGCCTTGAGAAACAGTGGACAAAGGAGGGTAGCAGAAGTTGATCATCAGTCCTTGTCTGACATTAATGAGTACGGGTGGATTGGTATTACGGCATTAACACACACTGTCGTCACGTGACCGGCATGTAATCTATTTAACTCGTTATAAAAAGACAAAACAGAATAAACAAAATACAACAACAAAAGCCGAAAAAAAAAACCGCCCAAGATTTTCAATGAAAGTTAACTTCGTGAAAATGTCAAATGCCTAATGTTAAAAAACTCTTTGGGCTTGAAAGCTCGATGTATAGACGGTTTTTTGGTGACGTGTGAGAAGTTTTTAGGAACAAAGAATGTTAGTTTGAATTAATCCAGCGCCGTATTCATGCCGCGAATGCAAGTCCTGACCCAGGGGCAAAAAAGGAGAAATCACGTGGTCTCCTCTGTAGTTACGACGAGCTGTCTAGACCCCGCGGATGTTTTGCTTTTTTTTACCCTAAGAAATCTTTGCCACTGAGGTCTCTGGGGTCAGGTCTCATCAGCCAAGGTCTGGTCGCCGTTTTATACTTATGGAGACAAGTTTGCTCGTGTCTTACCCTGGATGTAGACTTACCCTCGCATACTCATGCATACGGTCCTTGGCTTGTAGTAGTAGTCAGTGACCCGGATGACTGTGTGTTGGCAGGTGAACAACAACCTCCACTACGCAGGGCGCCTGTCCCTGGTGAAGGGGGTCTCGCTGCAGATCAACTACATCCGGCCCGAGGATGAAGGGTGGTACGAGTGTGACATCACCTTCATCAGCGACTCCGCCAACAAGATCAGCGCCAACGGCACCTGGATTTACCTCACTGTGCACTGTGAGTACCCGGCTGTCGACATGTTGTGTCGGTCACACACTCTTGTTTTGCACCTGTCGGAGGTTTGTCCTCCACCTCCACGCTGCCTTGCACCTCTCAGAGGTTTCTTCCTATGCCTTTCTCACCTGTCCTGCACCTGTCTGTAAGATGTTCTTTCACATCTGTCTTACAAACTTTACACTTGTCTATCTGCTGTCTAAAACATTTCTGAAATCTTCAGAAATTAGTTTTATGGATTCATTTGTAATCTCTGTGTGCTTACAGAACATGTTTATCATACATCACACACATTTCTTGCAGGTGCATCTCATCTCACATTTGTATTTTTTATATGTTTGTCCTTATACTCTTCTTATATAATTTATTTTGTCAATACGGCATTTACAAACAGTTTTTATACAGATGTCCAATGGATACTTCATTTTCGTACCATGTGTACTTGCATGTTTTATGTCGGTGTCCAAGTACCTATAGTTTTGAACTCAATTCTTACTTGTGTGTTTGTGTGTGTGTGTGTGTGCTCTTAGCGATTGCACAATTTTCGCGAACCGATTGACCCGAGTGTTTTTGTCATTGGCTGTGCTTAAAACTAAGACTCGGAAAGCCCGGGAAATGATGGGAAGCTGATGGTCTGAGAAGCAGCTTGCAGGTTTCTGGCGGTGCCGACAGCTGGTCTTACGACTGAGTGGTGCGTCACGTGCATGGGGCGTGCAGTTAATATCTTAATATTGCTAACACCGCCCTCGCTTGTCGCTCCTTCTGTCTTGCAAAACCGACAGCAATGTCCGTTGACACACAACTGCTTCAAATGTTTATACACATCAAACAGACATTGCCACCCATAAAATGCAAATGGAGTTTCAGGCCCCACAGTTCATTTTTGTGCAGATTTGCCAGACCCTCGTGTACAGTGCGTTAGGGTCGTCAGATACCTCACCTCAACCATTCGATACAAATTTTAGTATATATTGATCAGTAATAGAAGACCCAGTAATTGTGATACTGATTGGTAGTTTGACCTAAAAGTAATTGGAATAGAAGAGTTTTTTTTTAAATTTTTATTGCTGGAACATAAAAATTATTTTACACACTGCAAAAATTATGCTATGAATCCTCTGGGTAATGGAGTAATTGCGATTTCAAATAATATTTACATATAGAAATAATATTTACAGATCCAATTAATGTTGCAAATAATAACATAATTTTTTATGATTCAATATCTTGTGATTTCACAGAGCTGGATTTTCAAACTAGCCAACATTTTATAACCTCACATTCGACATGACCAAAGTACATTTTATTACTGATTGCCGACATGACAGAGTAGGTGGACAAGCCCATCACCGTGTTTAGTTTTCAATGAATGTGTCAAGCATCCTGCCTTGTATTGTGACAGTACAGGAAGTTGTCATGAGTGTTTTCCTGAAGATTTCTAAATTGTCAGGCATGTAGGTGACGGACGTTGGAAGACATCGAGAGACAGACAAAGCATCCAATCAAACGAGCTTTGGCGACTCACGAAGCCTCGCTTCCCAATGTTCAAAATTCTGGGAAATGTCGCTGGGAGGATTATTACTTGCTATTGACGTCGCCTCTTTTATCTAACGGCGATTCCAGCTCACCGTCTGCTTCACTTGTCATCGCCTTAGTGAGGTCAGGTGACCTGGAGCTGGCACGGGATGGATGAAGGTGAAGGCCGCGGAGAAGAGGTCAGGACCAGAACACCTCAAAGTGGGGCCATGATATTATTTCAGTCGTAAACAAAGCTTGTGGCTAAGAACTTCCAAATTGAACATTACAATTTCAGGTTCACATGGCTAATTACACATCAAAAATGTTGTGGAGACAGCTGTCTTTGTAAAACACTGGCGGCCATTAATGAAGAGTGATTGAAATAGGATGTCACGCTGGACTTTTTAAAAGGGAGATTACTTTTGATCTTTTCTAAAAGCTTCTTCTGCTATCTCGTAATGAACTTTTTTTGTTAAAAAAAAAACAGCAAAGAAATGGGAATTTTTCATGACACATCAGAACTTTCATGATTGGCTAGATTGGCGTTCTTTGTGGCGAATGTCACGTGATAAATGTAGAATTCATCGTCGCTAATGAAAGGGAGACAAGTTTTCACATCATTCCAATCCCAGCTGCAGAATGTAATAAGACGAAGTCTTGCTGAGCAGACGTCCTGCTAAATGTCAAGACTGTAGTTTGAGATGTCAGCTTGGACAGATGGCTTGCAGGGGAACGTCAGACGAGCTTGCGATGTTTGCTTGTGAGCAGACATCTTGTTAACCGTCAGACAGTTGCTTCAGATGTTTGTGAGCAGACATCTTGTAACCGTCAGACAGTTGCTTCAGCTGTTTCCCACTGAAAGGCATTCTGTGAGAACGTCATCTACCTGCGATGTTTCCATGGCGTTGGCACGTCAGATAATGTCCACGTGCCTTTTGACCATGATGCCCTCGTTGTCGCTCGGCTCATATCACGGGGCTGCTCACCCTGTAGCCTGATTAACAGATGCTAACTGATCGCGTGTCACAGAGACTAATTGCCGGCTTGCGTGTCACCAAACTCTTGTGTCCTTTTGCGTTGTATACCAAATGATTAGCTGTGTTTTTATTATTATACCTTGATGTACAGGAATGGTCGAGTGGAAACGATTTGATTGATGCAACATGGTGTATCTGCATTCTGTTTTCTGTTTTCTAAGAGAAAATAAAAGGAGAAACATAGAAATAAAACAAGAGAGAAAAAAATGAAAGAAAGTTAGAGAAGAGGAGAATGGGAAGGAAGGAGAAAAAGTAAGGAGTAGTGAAAATGGAGAAAGTAATGAGAAAAATAAGAAGTTTGAGGGGGGAGGTATGAGAGAGAAGAGAAAATGAAAAGTGTGAGGAGGAAAGAGAGGAAGACGAGATAGGGAAGAAAGTGAGAAACATACAAAGGATGAGGGTGGCGGGTGGGTGGGTAAAGAGAAAAGTCAAGAGAATAAATTGAGAAACGAGGGTGGGGGAGAGAAGAGAGATGGAGATGAAGACAGAACGCCTGTTGATGCGTCTTGTCGTTGTCTTGAGGATGAAGACGTCCAGTCAGGAGTCTGTCATCAATGGCGGCGTGTGTCACGAGGTGCGTGCAGATGAGAATACGCGTGACAGTACTTATTGTGTGTGAGACGGACGGTGCGAGGGTTGGCGATGCTGGTGACAGCGCCATTACAGCAAAGTGTCGTGCGGCCACGTGCGGCGGTGTGGGAGTGCTGCACACTGTCCAGGAGTCCTTGCGCTACCGGAGGATCCACACGGCACCGTGGAGGGCGCGCAAGGGTCGAGGGGGTGGGGCAGTGGAAGGGGTCGGTGGAGCACAGGGTGTCGAGAGACGCCGGCGGAGAGACGACAGCAGCCACAGGGAGGACAGGAAGAGCAGCGGCGGGCCATCTTTGATCCTCCTGCTCCAGAGTGGGGGCGGAGGTCGGAGGGACCGGCTTTTACCTGATTGCAGCCTGGAGGAACTGGTAGAGGCTCTGGGCACGCGCAGTCTTTGTGCTGATGTTTGCTTTTTTAGCGCCTCTTCAGTCGGTCTCTTGACTTTTTCTCTCGGGCTGCCTCGTGGTGGTGGTGGGGGAGTGATGTGGTTGCAGTCGATGGGTAGGTGGGGCAGGTCCAGCATCCGCGACGGACAAGCGGTAGCCCACGACCCTTGTTGGTCGAATGAACTCTGCTCAAGCCAAGGGATGCGCCACGAGGGGCTTGCGCTGTTAGTTTTTTCTCCTTCAGAAGACTTTAGGGACAACGACAACAGATGACAACGTGAGCCTGGTGTCGAGTGAGTGGTCGTCAGCAGGCAACGATTCTGAGGGAAGGGTCACATAATCGTGTGACGTCGGACATCCCCCGGGTAGGGGTGGGTGGAAGGTCTGGTAAGATCGGCCACTCCACGCGCACACCTTTCGATTACATGATAATTGTGGTGTAACATGCACGCATGCTCAGTCCAAACCGACAACTTACGTTTCCAATGGACCACCGGCTGAGGTCACGTGATCCAGCAAAGCGTCAGCGCCGGCGCGGGCGATCGACCAACGACGTCCGGTTTCATTTGCGCACGCGCTGTGGCTGATCTTCGCCGCTGCTGATCGAATTCCAGCAGTAAAGTACACGCAATTTCTTTCAACTTAAATTGTTTTCCATAAATTTCCGAGGAAAATGGAATACGTGTTTAACTCCTAAACTCGATGTCTGTGGAGACACATTTTGCTGTTGCGCATGCGCACGCTACAAAGTCGGTGACCTTTTCCTGGTGCTAAGCTCTTGACCTTGCCTACGGTTTCTGAAGATTTATCAAGGACCGAGATAGCAATAGTAGACAAAGCCATTCACCTACGAATGTCCATGTTCACAACGGAATCCCGTCGACCACTCCCCTGTGGAAATGCTCCGCAGACGTGTCACGTGGGTGGATGAACGCCCAGAGGGATTTTGTTTTATTTGTTTTGTTTTTTAAGAAGACGACTGCTTTATAAATTCATGAACTGTACTGAGGGTGGGCCCAGCGGTCACGTTTGCACAAAGACGCGGAAATGGCAGCCAGTGCAAATATAAGCGGTGCATGCAGTAGAGATCAAGACGAGGTTAAAGGTCAGCGAGATGTTGCAACGTCTCTCAATAACAGGGTTGAAAGGTCAGAGCAGTATTCGTCCATATTCACTCTTACATGCAAGAATGCATACGCGTACACACATGCAAACACAAACACGCATGAACAAGCAGAGATAAATATTTGTGTGTCGGTCCTTTTTTTCTTTTGGCGACTCGATTCCCTTAAAGTCTGATGAAAGTAAACCAGTAAGTTCTTATATAAAGAAATTAATTGAAACCAATGGGATAGCGAATAAATAACTCTAGAAATAAAGTGATTGATTAAAGTCAGTTGCTCAGTTAAGAAATAAAAATAAATGGCTAAAATCATTCAATGAAACTGAATGTCGACACCACGTGCGGTGATGAAGAGTCCCAGCCCCTCTCATCATCTCCTCCATAAGCAGGCTTTCCCACCAAGGCAAAACAAAACAAAATAAAAAACGGGCGTCGTGATCTATGCCGAAAAGAATTTGAAGAAAGAAAATCACCAATAACAGATTGGTGAGGAGGAGCAAGCGGAATAATATCAAAGGCAGAGAGAGAGGGAGGAGAGCGGCGCGCGGCTGTAGAGGCAATACAGATGGCGACGTCAGCACGTGCAGACGGTGAAGCAGGTTTTCACAACAGCAAACACAATGCCGCCACAAGATACTTGTATTGTCCCAACCAATCAATACAGTTCTGTCATTCTGTTTCTTGTGTATGTTTTTTTTTTCCTCTCATGAACGAATCTTTTGTGATGTGGAAGCAAATATTTTTTTTTTCACGGAAAGTTGGAAAACGAGCTTTTGAGCAAGCATTACTGGATTGACTTGCATGGACACCACGTGACACGTCATCGCCTGCCATTGCGACTGGTGTGTGGACATTGGCGCTAGCAGACGACAGTTGGTAGTGTAAATTACAGTTAAATTCTGCCGGTGGTTACATAATTATCAGAACATCACAAGTAACGTCTGGAGTGGTGCCTGACCTTGTGTCCAACCGCCGGTTGTCCATACGGTTGATGTATATCAGTCAACATGATGATAAGTCGCAGATTGGTGTGACCGATGTGTGTACATAAGTTAGAGTGCCACAACCTACAGAAATTTCTTTTCTACCATTAAAGTTTACCTAATTTCTTGTTATTGTTACCATATTACAGGACACATTTCCTTCTTTAAACTATTTCATTGCACTTCTGCTTATCGTTCTCGATTTGTTGGTACGAAAATTCGTTCAGTGTGAACGGCGAAAAAGAGATAAACAAAGACGGGTCAAGAGTGAGCGGTGTTCCTTTTCAAACTTGTAAGACCTGACATATTTTCATATCTAACTTGTCTGGCCTCGCCGCCGGCCCTCGGCAAACGTCGTCACGCGAGCTGCTGGCGATACACGACTCAGCGGCCTCCGGTCTCTCGGCGCGGCGTGGACAGTTCCGGAAATGACGACATAACTGACGTCACATCTTCTCCAACGATAAACGGATGTCGACGAAGACAAACTGGAGTGTTGCGGGAGGAGGGGGAGGATGGGAAATGAGTGTTACAAGAGGTTCTTTCCCTCCTCTCCCCCGCGCGCGCCTGTAAGAAAAGAGAGGAAGGCGGGGAGAGAAAAGCTTTGGAAGCTCAAGAGTCAAAACGAGGCTACGTCTTCGCGATCTTTGTGACGTGAGGAAAAAAAAATCCATACACCAGGGGTGGGGGAGGAGATCGGCGTCTTTCAGCCGACCGTTGGAGAGAGGGGAGTGTGGGGATACGGGGATGTGGGTGAGGGAAATGGTTGTTGTGGGGGGATGGGGAGGAGGATATTGCGGACGCGAAGTCGAGGCTTTGGCGAGCGCCACCAGACGGACTGGCGAGGTGATTAGGAGTGTAGGACCTGACCAAGAGCCCAAACAAGGCAACACGGTCACAACAATTTCCGGACAGCGCGTGCGTACAAGACAAAAAACACGTTGTGAGGTAATCAAGACTCCTCTATCTACCCCCCAACCTCACATCCCCCTTTGCGCTCCGGCGGCGCTGTGTTCCGCTTCCTTTCTTGTCCTCGGCTTCTCTCTCCCCCTCCCCATGGTCCCCCCTCGCCACAACACGCGCCGTCTGCTTGCATGCACACTTCTCCCTTCTGCACGTTGGCTGCTTGTTTGTCCGGAAGTCAGTGTTTTTGTCTTATCTCCTCTCTTTCTCTCTTCCCCTTTATTGCCTATTAGAACCCGACTTTGTGTTGTGTCATCGTCATCTGTTTTGCCTGTCCTTAGAGTTATCTTCCTTTATTTTACATGCTACATAATGACAACGCCGAAATCTTAGTGCTGTGGGTTATATATATATCTTTACTCTACAATGTGGTTAATGAAAATATCAATTTGAATATGTAGATTTTAAAGGCTCTATACTACGGTAATATTATTAACATTTTTATCTTGATGACAGAGCCAGTGAGACTAAAGTTGTGAAGTATCTAAGTCTCTCTCACGCATTCGCGCACAAGTACAATGAATTCTTTCGTTAATTTCTATAAACTTCAGAGATTTTTTTAAATAAAAAAGACTAACAAGATGGCAGCTATATATGGCATCATTTATTACGAAAACAAGAAACAATTAGGCGCTCTAGAAGAATGCATTTCTGGGACATGACCAGATTTAGAGCGTGAGGTCAAAGGTCAAGATAATCAGGTCAGATTTACCGACACGTCTTGAGTGCCGTGTCAAGGCTACCAGCAATAGAAATGGTAATATTTAGGTAAAGTCCATGTCGTGGGTGTGCAAGACTGTCAGAACAAGGTTGCCAGACGGTTGTGGGTGTGAGGTCAACAGCGACCATCAGATGTAGGGTGGTAATGTTCGCCGCTCGACTACTTTATGGCGGCCTAACGATCACCAGCAACTCTACCTTCTGACAGACACGCCGCTGGGAGCTGGATGGTCAACGCCTGGCAGCTAAATAGTAAGCTTTTAGAGAAATTGGGAGATAAGTTGGCCATCCACACTGACAGCTGTGTACCCAGCCCTGACCACCAAGAAGCATTCGCTAGAGGACCAAGCTTCTTCGCGGAGGCAGTGCAGCCTGATTTATTATTATGACTCCGCATCCCCAGGGTATATGATGGATGTGTTATATTGATGACTTTTGTGTCATCGGGCAGTTTGGATTTGATGGATGTGTTATATTGATGACTATTGTAGCATCGGGCAGTGAACAAAGATCGCACAAAACTGTAGTCGGAACTAGTGAGTTAGATACTGTGTTCTCTCGTCTACAGCCTTTGATCAAGGTAACCGCTGGTCTGGCTCACTGCCCGCGCAAAGTGACAGAAAGTCCAGTCGGTCATCAGTCATTTTTTCCATAACTGGCACCGGTCGTTGGGAGGCAGGACATGGATAGACATGGCGGCTGACAAGGCCCGCCACTAATATCTTGGGCGATAGCTAGCAGATCCTGCACAGGACAACCAGGTTATTCTTTCACGTTTGTAAGCAGTTCTTCATTGCCCACCTCATCGTCGACACTCTCCTTGACGTACTCCTCCTGTCATGTGAAAGTAAGCTCCATGGTTACCCAGCAAAGCAGCGTTTGAAAAGGTCTTATACACAGCGCTTGAACAAGGCTCTTCTTCGATGCTGATAATTTGCTTCATGGCATATCTTCATAGCCCTTTAATCCAGACTTGTCTAAAGCCTTTTTAAATTCTATGAAGCTGTGGAGAAATCCTGCTGAAGATGCTTCTCTATCAGAATGCGACATGGTTGAAGCTCTGCTGTGCCGGTGTGAAGCCAGCCTGTTCTTGTCTTCCTCACGGCGGTGGTGCTGATCCGATTTTGTATTATTTTCAGCATGACTGCTTGGGTAGCTGATTAGGCTTATTCTGCATTTCTGGAGCTGCTTGCTTATTTATTTTTGTTTTTTGAAAGGGCCATGACTACTGACTGCTTCTTTTTTTTACAGTCTTTGTTGTTTCATCCCTACCCTCCTTCACCAGCACAGCTGTCTTTCCATCAGACCGCGTATCTCTTTTTCGATCTAATCCCGTAGGTCTGCAAGTTCACTGGTTCTTGTATGGTTGTTTTAAAGAATATGAGCGATTATCTTCAGCAGATAGTTCTATCTGTCTTTGCACTGCTCGGTCCATGGTTTCTATGAGATTACTGTCCTTGATGATTGAAGTCCTTGTTGAGTTATCTTGACGAGTCTTTGGTAGTTGGTGGGCCTTTTTTTCTGTACCCCCTCCCATTCCGGGTGCCATTCCCTCCGCTATGGTCCGGCATTGGCACTTGATCGTGTCCTCCGCAGCTGCTTTCATCCTTTTCCTGATGGGAAGACCGGAAGTTCAGGTCCAGAAGGGACTTTATCGGACCTCATAATTTTCTTGCAGCAAATCACGCAGTGGTTTTCCTTCCTGACGACAGAGGCTGGCATTAATGAAGGGACTGGGCTCCATGCAGAGTGTGGAGAAGGTCCAGTGGGAGGCAGTGGAGTTGGTGGACTATGTGTGTAGTGGGTGGGCGGGTGGTACGAGGTAGAGGCTGGGGTGAGCGGAGTCAGGAGATAGCAATCAGCAGAACTGAAAACTTTTTTCTCTCTCTTATCTCCCTTTGCTTCTGTCTTTCCCCTGAAGTGCCAGACAATCGTTGCGTGTGCTGTCTTACGGTGTCGTCTCCAGGACTGGCACGTGCCGCGCGGTGCCGCACCCCGGATGATTAGCCTGCTGCCGCCACGTCACGACGCGCGCGCACGGCGCACGAGTGCAGCATGGTCCATCTCTCCGTTCGACCGGTCCGACCGGTCACTTCTGCCCGCAGGTGCTTGCCCACGTGCCTCCATTTTGTCCGTCCGCCTGTCAACCGGTCAGAACCGCACCGTCAGTCGACCTGAACACCGACGCACATCTTGTCGGGCGCTAGGTCTGCTGGGTAATTTGGAGGCAGGGAAGCAGGACCAGGCGTTTTGTGAGAAAAAGGTCATGGCAGGGAGAGGATGGGGTGGTAGAGGGGAAGAGGGGGGATGAAAGATGGACTCTATTTTTAGTTTCAGTGGCAGACAGCGATCTCCTCACCGTACAACGGACAAGGTCTGTTTCAAGCTACAGGACACCGTCCTATCAAATAAACCGCCCAACCAGAAATATCATACATAATAAATTTTGTTGAAAGAAAAAAAAATGTATTTATTTCTAGAATAGGATCGACGTTTTAGGACTGGGCGGATTTTCCATTGCGCATGCGCAAACGAAAGCGGATGCGGCTGTAACTCCGCCAAGACTGGGACGTGTTGGCTTTTGTAACCAGTCAGCGATTCAGCCGTCTGCATTTTTTTTTTTTAAAAAGAAGCCTGTCCCTAGTATTTGCATTGTCTGCTCTGTGTGCGCGTTTGTGTGTGTGTTGATTATCTGAGACCAGGTAAGGCTGTTGAAATGGTCTGGGGCCGCATCCCACGGGTTTTCTTCGACTTCGCTCAATACCTACAGTCCCAGCAAGCCCCGCGCAGCCACAGCTTTGAACCTCATTCAGGACAGACAGAGCAAACACTGGCTTCTGGTACTTTCCCTGTGTGCGTCACGTGACTACAGCTCCCCATCTGATTACAGACAATGGTGTCTCCAGTTTCTTATACCCGACATCGGATTACCGACTATCGTGTCTGGGCGGTCGTACGTTACATTGGATTACCGACTGTCCTGTCTGGCCGGCTCTATGTTACGTCGCGTTACAGGGTGACGCACGCGGCTTGCTGTGCATTACGCCGTATTACACTCTGTTGTCTGCAGCTGGCCCTCAGATCCATTTCCTGACATTATTAGGTGCTCAGTTGGTTACCAGCCTCCCTGCTTAAACCCCGATTTGCGTGTCTGTACCCCGAACTTGATTATGAAAGTAATGTCTGCCTGGACAGAAAGCTTTGGGGTCGTAGTAGTACTTTGTATACCAACCTTTGTATAAAGGTCCTTTGTATAAATGGACCAATGTGGACCAGGTTTAAGTTTTAATTACTTTCAAGAATTTTTTTGCCTAACCTTCTCAAATATTTGTCCATATTTAGCTTACAGTTTGTCAGTACGTATTTTTTTTCAAAGAGTTTGGAGACTTTATATCTTTACACTTGCTTTCATATACACCCCACCTTCTTCCCACTTCCGCTGCTATCCTTCTCTTCAAATCAATCAATCCACTGGGGAAAAAAAAAGAAAGATGGTTTTGTAATTTTGCAAGTATTTTTACGAATGTCAATCAACTCTGTCTTTTGGGCGCTGGTCCAAAACTATCTCATTTTTTTTCGTGTTTTTGATATTTTTGTTTTTTTTCTCTGTTATTGAATCGTTTCCTTGTTGTTATTTGTAGTTCTTGTTGGTGGTCGTCGATGTAGGTAAATGTCAGTGCCACCAGCGTGGAGGAGCCAGGTGTCTTGGGTTCGTATCTGGTCTCAGAGCTCGCTATTTTTTCACCGGCTGCTGTTAGTCTTCTGCAGTTCTCTCCGTGTCCTGTGCGTTTGGGGGTTTGCGGGGTGGTTAGCTTAGCTCGGCTGAATAGTGACGTCACAAACGTATGCTCTGACGTCATAAAACCTCGACTTGACGCCAGCAACAGCCGATGCCAACCGACATCGCAGTTTGATGCGGTGCAGCATCCTGGTGGAGAAGGGCTCACCCGGTCTACCCTTGTCCAGTCTGCTGCCGTTGTGCGCTAGTCGATGGTGAAGGTGGCGCCGTTGCGACCCTCCCCACCACCACCACCACCACCACCACAACCCTTCCTTACCCGGGTCCGGGCGGAAGGCGTGGTTGAGATGTGATTGAGGACAGGGTAGCATTGATCACCCGTAAGCCCCTTGTCAGGACCACAAAGCGGCCCATGCTTACGGCAATAAACCTCGCGGCCCAGCTCGTCCCTCAGGTCCTGGACGCACGGATACACGGACATGCCCAGCGCACACAGGCGCACGACCGACCGACACACGCGCACGAGCGCACACACTCCCCTCCCCTCCCCCACCTCACCTCTCTCTAAAGAGCATCAGAAGAAAAGGAGAGAAAAGCGAGAAGGTGGCGGTATCCCCTTTGATAAAGACTGGCCTCGGGAGCATTCTTAATTTTTTAATCAGTTTTAGCGGCGCGTTTAAGGGTCGGTGCGAGGCGGACGTGCGTTCTTCCTGCACGCGACTTTGGCCTGTGATAAGTTGTGTCCATGTTCCCTACCCCTCCTGCTACCCACCGCCCACCCAATACACTCATCTTTCAGAAGACTTCGTGTCTTGCGGCGTTGAAAACCAAAACCAGTTGGGATGTTGCTGATGTAGCTGATTGGTTGGTTTGTTGCATGGTTGCTTTATGTTTGATGTGGAAGTGTTTTTCTACCCAGAATTGATCTCGGTATTTTTGGGTAGGATGGAATGTTGTTGAGGGTAGAGGGAGGAAAATGAAAAAAAAAAACACCCTTAAAGTCCGGCTCTAGTAAACAGGCCACAATTTAAAGGGGAGATTTGAACCGGAAGACCTTTCAATTCTCACTGCAGTGGTGATATGCAAGCTCTGTATAATTACCGCTGCCTCTAACCTCTCCTCCCATCTATACAGTAGCCACGAATTTCCCTTTACTACTCCGTAATCACATCATCATCATAATCACCTTCATCGTCGTCATTTTCCTCTTTGTTTTCGTAGTCATCATGATTATCACCATCCTCTCCGATCATTTTTTTTATCATCATAGATCGTCGTAGTTGCTATCAAGTCATAGTCGCCACTACAGTACTTCTATAAATAACTCTGGCTTTAAACAAAATTAAGAAAAAAGTGTTGCCGGAAGATGAAGTTTGTTAAGCGTTCGCCATCTTGTGGACGATACAAGCGACCTCCTCCATCCAACACCATTCCCCACTTTACTTCCCCCAGGGCAAGGGAGGCGCATGACGATGGGCGAGGCGCGTGCGAGTTATTTTTTTGCGCGGAACATCACGCGCCGGGCGCAGGAGGCGGCGGTCAGCGTTGTGACCCGTCACGACCACGGCCAAGGCGTGACCGGCTTCGTCAACAGGGCTTTGGATGGGGTTAATCCCCCGTCACGTTGCCCTCTGACCTCTGTAAGGACGCCATGATCTTCCTTGTGTACTGCGCGTGCGCAGAGAGCGGTGGGCGGACGGCCGATGGCCGACAGCTGCTACCCGGTGTCATTAACGGGTATTTAGTAGCTTTCAGATGACTGGTCTGCTCGCCTCGGTGTCTTGTAGATATGTACAGCTGTTTGCTACCTGATGCTGTTAGTTGTCAGCTGTAACCGGAGACAGGTAAGGTGACATCAGGTCAGGTGACACGCCACTGGAGAGAGAAGGTAGGGCTCTCCGCCCATCCAGACTGAGAATCACTTTCACGGCTGCCTGTCTCTGGAACTTTCTGGAAGACCTGCCAGACGCTGCAAACACTCCCCTGCCATTCTCTGACGACAAACAGCTGTACGTCACCACGGTTTACAGTTACAGCTGCTCATCAACAACGCATGCAGCTGCAGCTGTCCGCTCACGACCCGTAAAGAATTGAGGTCTGCGCCCCTGGACTCGGGGTGAGGCACTTGAAATGTTGGGCAGTGGGGCTGCAAGACCTTCAGTCGATCTGCTCGTGCTTCCCAGCACCTACGCGACGAACCGCATCAGCGACTTCAGGGCGGCCTGCTGCTGGGGTCTGGCGCCGGGTCCAAGATGGAGGCTTTGTGTGCTGACACAAGTGGCCTGTCGGTGACCCCGCTGTATGTTGGCACTCTCATCACGTTTGCCCGATGAGAACCCTCGCTGTCATCGCTGTTAGCCTCGAGTGTCGGCGGGGGGCGCGCTGGCGGGTTCAGAGAGGGATGGCCTTTAACCCCTTGCACGTGGGCTGCAAGCCGACAACACTGCCGCGTAGTGTGAGGTCGATGCTCTCTCTGAGCGTGCATGACTCGGGAACAGCCTACCTCGGGGGTTGCTTCTGTGGATTTTGTTTTAGTTATAGAATATCTTCAGTCATTTAAACCCAGAACAGGAATCTGATGTAAGAGGAGTTGAACAAATATGGCGACACTGAAATGGCTTCGCGTGGTTTGTGAATACGGGCCCTGGAGGAGACACGGAGGGCATGCAGGAGGGCAGAAGTAGCGAACTTCCGAGACTTGTGCCTGTAACCTCTGCAAGTCTTGAGAGGTCAAGGACGTGTCACGCACGTGTCTGGGACCGGCCCTCCCGGTGTTACGAGGCGAGAGCAAGCTTTGATCACAAGGCTGGAGGGGCACAAGATTGTTGTAGAGCAAATATTGTCCAACCGCCAGCGAGCAGTTCGTGCCTTCATTGTCTTGCAGTTCCGTTTTGCACGGGGCCAGACCTTTTGGTATCAGCAAGAGCTACAAATATTGGAGTTTGTTCGGCACACACAACGCGTTAGCTGAGCGGGCCAGGGGTTGGGGGCCCGGTCTGGTCCGAGGGCGAGAATCTGATCGACAGAACAGCCGCCATGCTGTCAGATTCACATACTCCCTGGCAGGAGGGTCGACTGATGATGAGGGAAGGTGGAATGTACTGCACTGGTGCCAGTGCTCTGGGACTTGTTACACAAGACTCCTGGTGGGTGGGTCTGGGTATAGTGGGGTGGTCTGCCTATTGGGTCTCCATTGTGTGAATTCTGAGTCTTGTGGGTCACAATAATGAGGATTGTGACTGCTTTGTGGGTTGAAACTGTGATGGGTTGACTTGTCCTAGTCCCCACACTGCTGGTGGGAAAGGGAGGGTGGTGTCTGCCTTGTGGGTCTACACGATGATGGGCTGACTGCTTTGTGGGTATTCATACGGGTAGGCCGATTTCTTTTTAGGCTTAGTGAATAGTGAGCTGGAATTGTTGTGGGTCTCCACTGCTTGATTGCCTGTTTTGAAGGTCTCAAGTATCGAGCACCTGTGACAGCTACTCCCAGCGATGACCCTAGACGACTATGACTACGTTTGGGTCACCGAGGGCTTTGACAGCTTCGTTGAGTATTCGTGGTGTTAGACTTTGGCTGCTGTGTGGGTATTCGGTTTCTTCAAGGAAGATCGTCTGCTAAAACATGTGGAAATGCTTCTTTGTACTTTGGTCTTTGTTTACTTTCTGCTTGCTTAGTTTAGGTTAATATGGTGAGGTCAGAGAGTGCGTGCACTTTCGCTTCTCTAACGGTTTTAATGGCGCAAGGACCAGAGGGCTAACTAATCATTTGTGGCCGACGGAAGATGATCTTGTAATCTTCAGAAGCCGGCAGATGAGAACGGAGATGTTAGGTACTGTAGGGAAGTCAAGAACTGCATTATGTGCGTGCATGTGTGTGTGTGTGTGCGTGCGTGAATTACTTCTTTTTCCTTTTAACGGAACAATTGTCCACCAAATGTCAAAACTCTTTTTCACTGTCACTCTCTCATGCACACAGAGAGAACGAGTCTCGCAGTATTGTAAACTTTCCCAACATCACGTGATGTCCATAAACTGTTGGCATTTGAGGCTCTTTTGTGAGAAACACATAGAAGATGGATGCGCGCGCACACCCTCTCTCTCTCTCTCACACACACGTGCACACCCCCCACCACAAACACTGGGCGTGAAAGACGAAGGATTAGAGTCCGGACAGTGTTTGGAGGTGTTCTTGTGTTTGAGCTTAGGAGGCGCGCACCCACAGGATCGCGGTGATAATACGCAGGTGATGAGATCAAAGCAGATAGAGGGCGGATTAGACGTGATTAGGCCGCGGCTCGCACGCGCTAATGTCCTCGCAAGGGTCTGTCGCGAGCACGGGGAGGCCACTCCATCCACGGCCTCGCTGCTGATAATGATGGTCGTCGGGGGGTGGGAGGCGAGAAGACGGGGGTGTCTGCCAATGAAGGGTGGCGGGGTTGGTGGCGGGGTGGATGGGAAGGAAGTGGTGGTCGAAAAGGAACTCCCCAAGATGAAAGCTGGACGGAGGGGAAGCGGGCAGAGGTGATGGTGGTAGGGAGGCAGGTCTTTTGGAAGAAGGGAGAAAAGAAGACGCAGGTCCAGCTCCATTGATTTCGCTTGCTGAGCTCTGCAGCTTTTTTTTTTTTTTTTGTTGAGCATGCGCGAACCTAATGTGCTTTCGCTGCTGCTGCTGCTGCAACGACAACGTTGTCGTTGTGTTATCTAGTGATGGCTGCGGCTGGCACCTCGCGACACCAACATGGTGTACCTTCGTTAGGGTTGGTTGACCGCCAGAGGGAGCCCCGGTATCACAAACCCTAAGGACTGGCTACACTCCATTGCATCTTCAGATCGTGTAGTCTTGTCCATTGGTCTTTCTTTGTAGAGGTGACGGTCCTGGTGTCACGGTTGGTGAACACTCTCACCTTCGCAATCAGAAGCAATCTTGGTCTTAAGGATCGCAAGGTTCAGTGGTCAGCAATTCTAAGGGACATTATTTCCATGAATTCCGTATTCTCCCCTTTTCACCATCACTCCCTCCTTTCCAATATGGAGCAATCACCACTCCATTAGAAGCACTTTCCTATCAAGCCAGCTAACCAGGGCGAGCGAGTGTCGCCATTGAACCACTCGTCAGCAAACGCCTCTACTGGTTAGTGAGTTCTGGACTTGGCTGCTTGATCCTCAAAGCGAAACACCCCAGACACTTTATTCCAATGAGAAGGGGTTGTGAAGGTTGGGGAGGGCAAGACGAAAGTAAGAAGTCTGGGCAGGAAACTCTGACCTTTGCTTGACTCCATATTTGCTGCTGTCCACACACCCTGGGTGTCAACACGCGCTCACAGGGACGCACTCACACACTGTGATCGCACACACACACACAGAATTGTCACCGTTGGGTGTCTATGTGGCTCAGGATGCACTTGATGAGAATCAAGGATACCAGCGACGGTGCGGTCGAGGCCAGGGAGGATCTGGCATCGATCTCTGACCCGCCAACCACCCCGAGAACGCGCCCGGCAAGGAAGGCCGGTGGTCACGTGACGAGGCTAATTGTCGCTAGGGTGGGCGGACCCGGCGCTGAGAGTGTTAAACTCTCATCATTAGCTGGCGGGACCCTGACTATACCCTGGATTGCCATTGATCGCCTCGAGACGTCTTCTCACCCCTCCTCTCCATTAACCCTTTGTCTGGCTTTCGGGAACAGGTGGAGGTAGAAGCTGGGGTGGCAGAAAGTAGGTACAGTTTATTTTTGTGTCAAGGGCAGATGACACGTGTGTGTGTGCGTGCATCCTGAGGTAACAGTTTCCTCCCATCATCTATTTTTTCTGACTCACATACCTCTCGTTTCCATCTTAAGTATAGGGTGCGCGCGAATGTGTATGCAAGTGCGTGTCTTCGCTTAATCTCATGCCAGGGTGTGCAGAGAAAAAAAAAAACCAATGTAGACAATGGATAAGACAGACTGGTGATGGTCGGGAAGGTGGAGGGCTTGGGGGAGAGATACCTGGCCTCGTCTTAGAACACTTGTCTCCTACTCTGCAATTGGCTGGGTCGGCACTCGGTCTCCGCTGCTTGACCTAAATCCCAACACTCGTCAGATGTTGAGCCGACAGAGTGTAGGATGCAATTCTGTTGTTTTGCTGGAGACGGTGAGCACGTGATCCCTGGCAGCACCACGCACCCAGCACTCTAAGCATCGAGAGACGCGCCTGGTTTCATCATGCAGACAGTCATTAGAGCAAACGGTCACGCGATGCTTTAGGATCCACAGACTACTTTATTTTAAACCTACAGCTGTTTCTCTCCTCACTCTGCTATCCACTGTTGAAATACTCTCTTGAGGCCGCTGCCATGACGCAGAGGTACATCCGTACTCCCTGGTTAGCTGTACCACCGGTCAGTACTTACAGCCAAGCGTTGATTAGCAGCTGTGTACCATATGCAAGACAGACACATCTATTTATTTATTAATCAGCCGACTTTTTAAAAGTCTGATCGCTTGTTGTCGGGTACAGACTTCGGTCCGGATGTCTGGGATATACCTCTCCTTCATGACAACGGCCCCAGAAGGTAATTCGCACTGAGTGTTACGCTTATTGAGTGCGCGCCTAATGATGACAATGTCTGACATTTTACAAATTCATCAAGTAAACGAACTCTTCGTCTTAAAGAAGTGTGGTACAGTTAGTTGCTGCTGATTGAAAATGAGTGGAACCGTTGCACGTGCACAGACGAAAGCAGGACGTGTCTGTCACGTGACACCAACGCCAGGCCCTGTCGGACCGGAGTGTTAGCGGTGGAGAAGAAGTATGTCCGGGCCATGACCAATATAGTGCTTCAACAATAAGAGGAGCCTGCGAGACAGGCATGTTGGACCAATCTATTGCTTCTGTCAACGATAAGCCATGACGACAGGGCAAAGGTCATCATTGACTATGGAAACAGCCTCAAACGGTGACACGCGGATGGGAATGAATGCGAGAAGTTCACACTAAGGACTCGGTAGAGGAGGAGGAAGGGATTTAGTGGCTGGAAATTCGAAGATGCTGAATTGGAGGGGTAGAGGGGGAGGAGGTGATGGAGGTGGAGTGGGATGGGGGAGACGTGCTGCGGCATCAGGTGGGTGGGATTGAAGAGCGCACGTGACTTGGAGGTGTGCGCGAGGGACAAGTCACACACAACGGTGTTGACGTAATGCACAGACACGCTCAGAGAGCACGTGCCACGCTGTGAGTGGGTTGAAAACACACGTCATAACACGCCTCAAAACGGTTGTTACACAAAGCACACCTTTAAACACCTGTCCACACCGCACAGGCAGATATAGGGCTAGAAAAGCACACTTTCAAACGGGTGTACAGAGCACACATTTAAAGAAATATATCCTACTGAACGCGCTTTGAGAGATAATCATCATCATCATCATCATGATGATCATCAATAAAGAGGTAAATAAAAAAAAAAAAAAGCCGAGCTGTTGAGCCTGTTTAGCTCTAGACTCATGTGTTCTTCAGTCTTGCACCACTGAAGAAAAAAAAAATTGTCAGTGCAGAGTTGTCTGCAAACACCGGTCATGCGTGTGAGGACAGCCGTCATCGTCAACAACAGGTTGAAGGAAATTAAATTAGAAAACGCACTCCATGCATCGCTGGGTTTGCACGGAGCCAGTTGAATCGCTTGTCATGAAAAATGAGTCGTGCGACTTCCCGAGCCAGAAATTGTCGCCCAGTGAAGAAAACTCATCAACAAGACGAGGACTCTGACCTACAGTCATTTTGACAGACCTTTGGCCAATCATGTGACATATTGACAATCACGTGTCTGTTTAATAAAAGCGTGGTCTGGTGGCGCAACGTTCAAACACACCAGTCTCTTGTCTTGAGTTCACATCTACCCCTCCCTACCTTCCTCCCCTCCCTCGCCAGCCTTGTAACTGTGCGGCATGTTTTATGATATTTTTTGCGCTGCCCGGGTTGCGAAGTCGCCGTGAGCACTGTTCACTAACGCCGCGCATGCAGCAGGGATTAGGGGAGACAAGCGGACGTGTTTGGCTGCCCCTGCAATCAATGGCGGGGGCGCACGAGCGGAGGAGCCGGCACGTGCCTGCGGTGTTACAGGTGGATAAACACAGCTCAGCATGCAAAGCCCGCCGGTCTACTGGCGCCCTCACTGTCGCTCCGCCAAGCTTGCTTCCTCCCAGTCACGTGGTCAAGACAAGGAGAGAGAGTTGGGGGGAGGTATGATTGATAATGTGCGTCACGAGACGCTGGTCTGACGTAAGTAATGACGCCATGCGCACGTCGAAGGTGGGGATGGTGACGGAAGAAGGGAGTTTGAAGAGGGGATGTTGTGTCATAATGGTATTCCCCTAAAAGGACCGATAGGTTTAAAAAAAAAAACGTGCGGTGATTGGTTTAAAATCTTCTGGCATCCGGCCTCGTAAAATTCCATGGTATTTGAGAAAATTGGAGAGGAAAAAAAAAACCGCGAACCAATCCAAAACAAACAAAACCAAAAAAAAAAAACAAACAACAACCAAAAACAAACAAAAAACAAAAACAAGGCAAAAACACACAAATGAACAACAACAAAAAGATAAAACAAAAACTAGCAAAAATTCCCAAAGCTTAACGGTAGGTATAATCGACAACTCGGGATAGTTTCTGTTTTCTTCTGATTTTAAACAGTGTTATAAAGAACAGTTTTTTCCCTCCCGCCACAGTAGTCTATCATGTAGACTATACTATTTGCACTCATACTATACTATATATACTTTTGCACTCATTATTCGATTTTTATTGCTTGGTGCAAATCCTTCGTGACATGTTCTGGCTGTCGGAAAATATATTCCATGACTATAATTATTGTTGGGACTGAGTAAATTGAAAATTGAAATTAAATCCATCAAAAGGCGCTTATCGTGCTGGGCGAAGCAGGAGGGTGAACTGATGGGGACTTGGGACCTGTGCCGGCGACATGTAGTACGTCACAGAGTGACGGAACTGCTGTCCACGTCACTAACGATTTTTTATTTTTGCTTTTCTTTCACACAGCCTGTGAGAAATCATCGCCATTTCCATCCGAACCCTTCAGAAATTAGTAGAGCAACCTTTTGTCGCCATGACAATTAACTTTCATATCGTCGACACAGTTATCTGACAGCAAACCCTTACTTCACTACTCTGCAGGGAGACGTAACTGAGCAGAGAACGTAACTGGCTGGAAGGCGTGAATGCGCCGGGTGACGTCACCGTACAGGGAGGCCATTTTGGCGGCAGCACGTCACCTTTGTATCGGAGTTCTCCGCCATGTGTGAAGTGCTCTTTGTCCGTAGTGCATGGGGCTAGCGCTCAACTCTTCCTCCTATTGTTATTATCACACTGAGTACAGGGAGTACAGGGAGTACAGGGTATCATTTCCATTTTTTGCCTTCTGGTCTTTGGTTCAGATTCATCATTTTGCGGGTCAGGATTTACAGAGTATGTCGGAGCCAGCAGAGGGCGCTCTCACTCACTCGGCATTCTGATTTTGGAATGTTTTCCACAGAACAAGATGAGCAAACGAAGCATTCTTAAAAAAAAACCACCGAAAACAAAAACCTCAGGCACCTCATTCTCTATGATATTTGAAAAAGAAATTTGTTCAAATAACTTCATCCTGATTTCCTACCGGAGTCTTAACCACTTTCTACCTGGTTGCCACGGCAACTTGGACGTAATTTTTAAAAAAAAACCCACGTCAGACCAAAGGAGGGCCATTAAAAAAAAAAAGACTGCACTACTTAAACGCGCGACTGACCTCAGCTGTTCCGGCAGAATTTCGCCTCTTATGTCGGAAAGAGGCGATTTTCTAGCGTAAGGACCGGACAAGTGCCCGGGTAATGGACGCCATGATAATCTTAGTTCCCGCGCTCCCATCACACCCCTCACCCTTCACATCCCTCCCCTCCTTCTTCCTCCCCACCTACTTTGTTTCTCCTTCCCTCCTTCTGCTGGTGATGGCAAGCAAGGCGAGAGAGAGAGAGTGAGGCTATCATTAAGTACACCGATGATCGGCTCCTCCTGTGTATTGACAATAACCTTCCTCCTTTTTTTTTTTTTTTTTCGTGGCCTGGTGCTGAAAAGGAGTGCAAGTATGGAACCAGATCAATGGGCGAGGAGATGAGAGCGGCCTTTAGTTGCAGCCTGGTAGAAATAAAGCCTGCTCTTTTTTTTCTACCTTCTTTTTTATCTTCCCCTCTTCTATATTCTCCATCCTTTCTTCTGCCTCGGTGTAGACCTCTGCTTTTTTTTTTCTTCTCCCTTTTCTATGTCCCTCCACCCTACTTTCTCACTATCTTTGTCTCTGCCTCGCACTTTATCTCGCACATTCTTGGTTTCTCTGTCTCGTCAAGCTTGAAATACTCAAAGAGCATCCTGCGGAATCGAGCCTTCCTTCTCATCTGTAGTAAATGAACTCTGGCAATTTCTTCAGACAAGAATTACTGAGCAGCTTGCACCTAAACCTGTCATCATGTTCTGAGGCCTCTTATCCTCCCACGGTTTGCGAACCTGGCATTAGGTTCTGTATTTGAATTGGAGTGAAGAAGTAAAGGTATAAAGCGGTTGGTCGAGAGTTGCTGACTCCAGGGACATGGAGCAAATATGAGTTAATAACTAGTCTTTGTGGAGACTTTAACCTCCATATTTTTTGTCTTTGGTTATTAACTATTAATAAAGTAGTTAGCATTGTCTTAGCAATTTTGTCCTTTGTTATTTTAGGGCTTCGCAATTTAAGATGCTCTTCACCTGGCTATCCCGAGGGCTAGCAGTCAAAAGAAAAACAAAAGACAATCATGGTTTGCTTTTTTCAATCAAACAGATATTGAAACGGGTGTGAAAGAGTTCTCATTGTTTTTTTCTCCTCCCTTCACACACACACACACGCTAAGTATCTCGGTATCTGTCTTACACTGTCCATTTTCTTTATTTGCCTCTGTCTTGTCGTCACTTGTTCTGTCCCTCCTTCACCGCCTGGCATTGTCAACAATCCTCGCTAAACGAGCAGAAAGCACATTTTTCTTGCGCAGCTTGCCAATAATGAAATCGTTTGTAAACAGCAGACCGCCCTCCTCCTCCCATCTCTCACCCTCCTGTACACGGTACACACCGGCGTGTGTAGAACAATCCCACGTCACACACGTGCGCACAGATATTCCATACACACAAGCACGAGCATCACACACTCCTCCCTCTCCCCCCCAACAGTCATTAGTGTGTCCACGGCTGACTTCCCGTTCCTTTTAGTATGATTGACATTTTGACTCCCACGGGAATTTTGTGAAAGGACGTGTAATAATTCGTGTTTTGCGCGCGCTTGGCTCCTAAGAGGGTTAATATAAAAAGGTAGGGGGGAGGGAGGGCAGCGACAGGGGGCGCGAGAAACGGCGGAATAAGAAGTTGAAGGCATGAGGAGATGTACGAGGGGTGGGGAAGGATACAGATTGGTGCCAGGAAGAATCTCACAGACAGTGGCATGTTACAGTTTACCGGTGGAGATTCTCTCGCAGAGTCTGATGACGATTCTCCTCTTCTCTCCTTCCCACAGGTGCCGCCGATCCGTGGGCGCATCTTCATCGTGTGACGCAAACGACGATTTATCTTTGCCCTCGTTTACTAGTCAGAGACCGTGTCAGGACCTTGGGTTAAAGTGATGTCAGGTTTTTTTACGCCGTCATCAGCAGACTGTTTCACTGAACTATTTCCCGCCCTGGTTAACAGGTGTCCCACGATTGATGTGTTCTGTCATTCGCATCCACCTGTCCCGCGAGTTAATTAACACAAAACATGGAAATCAAGCCTCATTTTTTTTTAAAAAAAATTTATCGTCCCATCTGGTGAGGCGGATTATTTTTGCCAGTTAATTGTTTTTATGTTTGCGGTTCTATAAGCGTAGAGAAAGTTTCCATGGGAACATTTTTGCATGTTTAATGAACAGTTGTAATAATAAAATTCTTCCCAACCTTAGAAAAAAAAAATCAGTCCAAAGTTCTTTACTCTGATTTATCTCATTTGAACATTTTTCAATTTCTGGATGTGACCATCCACATTAAAGTATAAAAGTATTCTACCTATACATTCACAGGTTAAGGTCGTTGAAGACGTTATGGAAGCGGCCAGAGGTGGTCACGTGTTATTGATGACAATATCCGGTAGGGTGGGTGAGTGTTTTCTGCCACTCTCAAAGAGGTGGTCAGACGGCTGTGCAGACGATTCCGTTCTGACCGAATGTCTCCAGGGGCCAGCACTTTGCCTGGTGAAACCGTCCGACCTCCCCCTCCCACACCTCGCCGCCCGCTGGTGGAATGTCCGCACGTTGTGGCTACACAGGGTAGATATACCCTCTCCTCTCTTGCTACCCCACTGGCAGGACAACCTGCTACACGTGATTGCCGCCCAACGTTGGCGAGCGCGCGTGGATGCTGGTCCTGTTGCTGATTTCATTAAGTCACGTGGCGAGTTGATGCCGGGCCGTCCCCCCTGGTTGTTGTGGCCCAGACTAAGTGGCCATCTTGCCGGTTTGCCGTGTTCTCCTCGGACTGAGGTCGTGCACACGTGGCGTTGTCTTGGGACTACAACATTTCTGGGTTGTCTCCCCTTTCTTTCGTCAAGTCACCTTCCCGCCCTGTACAAACCAGGAGGTCAGACGTCGCTGTTGTTGTTGGCGGACTTGGTAGTGATTATGCCGACGGGTATATAAACCTCAGTAATAATGCGAAGACAAAGTTGATCTTGGCTCGCATACCTGACTACCTCTGAGGTTGCTTTACTGCCAACCCGTTAGTATAACCTCTGCGAGAGTTCTGTGGACTAACAGCTTCGTAGTCCTCACCAGTTTTAGTTCACAAGACGACCTCGTTACCCCCAGACGCAAACCTTTCCCGAGGGTAACTTCTACCTCCAGTTCTTAGCTTGAGCCTCTTGAACAATCCACAGTTTTTTCCTCCCTCCAAGAGTATGTAATTGCGAATCTGAATCCGTATTACCGTGTTTGCTTTAGCTCCTAGCAGGCTCAGTGTAACCGAAACTGTAGTCGATATGCAAGTTAGTAACCTTCTAGATTATCACCCGACCTGCTTAGGTCTGCCCTCGCCTAGTCCACAGCTTCCCCGGGGTAACCAGAGCTTAGTAACTATTGTCCGTGGAGAGACGGACGGAAATAAGATGCTGAAGCCTTGAAACTAGATTGCTGGACATGTGTTGACATGATTTCGTCGGTAGCTTTAGGGGCAGGACATCTTGCCGACCGCTGTCTTTGGCAGACCTTGGCGTGTCGACCCCGCGGTCACGTGACCAATTGACGACGGCTTAGACTCATAGGTCATCATCTCACCGAGTTCACCATCGCCCTTGTTTTAGTACGATTTTACAGAGCCACTCCTCTTTAGCCCATCTGCAGCTCAGTGTTGCAGAACAAACAGACAAACACACACGCACACACACGGGAAAGAGGAGTTCGCCGACCTGTCCTAGTCGTTGAGAAATGTAATTTTTTTCACAGCGAATCAATGCTTATAGGTTGTTGGCGTCAATACAGTGCTGACAACGCGTCACGTGATTGGGTTAGTTTGACGATGCCACGGAAGAGCGCTGACAAGGGTGGACACTGATGAGAGGCTGGATGGAGGGTAAAGGTCGATCGGGGTTTGCGGGGTGGCTCGTTGAGAGTTGGCGGACTTGGGTCCGGCCTGTGGTTAAAAAAAGGACAGTGAACGGGGGGAACACTCTAAAAGTGGTTGATTGAAAGCAGCTGCGTCGTTTAAATTTTGCTGTATTAAAAAAAATTGTAAAGCTCGGAGAACGAAGTGGTGTGACTGTTTCATCAGATTTACTATTCGGATTATCTTCATAGCTTGGAGGCTTTCTCTTCTCTCACATTCTGTCGGTTCCTTTGCAGGCCCTGTAAGTCTTGGGCGGGGTCTAGAACCAGCTTGTTGACCTTACGACCCCGAGAAATTGCGCAGCTCTCAGCACGGTATTGAATCCAGCGCCGTCAGACCAAATAAAGCGGCTTCCTGTGTTGCTTGCTAGATAAAGATGAAACCTCTATTATCTGAGATTGATAGTTTCGCTAAATGTCTTTGACGAGAAGTTACTTCTGGAATTGAAGAGGAAAGGGAAAACGGCCACTCAGTTCAAAAGACTAAGTATGTCAAGGGCTACCAGACTTTGCGGACATACACGAACAAACGGACAAGTCCACAAATAACGGTATTGGTGAACACAGAGAGAGAGAGAAAGGATAGAGAGCATTGATTAGACCATAGCCAGCCTATCTCAGAAATTGGCTGACACCGGGTGGTGAAGTCACGTGAAGAGAAGACATCCCAGAAAGATTCCGTCGCTAATTAACACGCTCACGCCCACCCGCCCTCGTTTATTAATCAACCTGGAATCACGACCACCCTGCGACCTCGCGCTTGAGGTAAGAACCCAGGGACGACCACCTGCATCTCTTCCAGTCCTTATCGAAATCAGCACCGTGTCATCTCGTCGACTAGTCGCGGCTGGTCGTTCTCACCTCTTCGGCCCAAGCCGCCAGGGGTCGCTTCGCACGCGATGACGCCATCTGCTGAGCGTAAGCGTCTGCCGTTCGTGCGTCACTTCCTCCTCCCTCTCGCCCTCGTCTTCGTGCCTGCGTGCATGCGTGTGCGCGAAGTCTGAGCCGAGGGCAGTCGTTATGTCCTCGTGGAGTGGCCGGAGAGGCCTCCGAGTGATGAAGCGACTGTGGCGACAATTAGTTCCTTGATGGCAAGCGGAGACAGGCGAGGATGTAAAGTCTCGTAAGTGGCGGAAGACTCGGGTAGAGCTGGAAGAGAAGGGAGGGGAGTGACGACTGGGCTGGGCAGCCGTCAACGCCGTGGTGGGAAATGAACGGAAGAGGAACTACTTTCGATTTCGATCAGCGTTATCAAAATTTATTTCATCCGCCGCTGTAGCGTGCGCAGGCGGTTTATTATACCTGCGCGACGGACGGTTGGTGATGTGTCCGATGGACCAGTTCCCTCAGGTGCAAGGGAGTAGCGGATATCAACGGGAGGGATAGGACAGAACCCCTCCGACCTCTCCTCCTCCCAACCTCGAGTCTTGTGGTCAGAACGTTAGGCCGCAGGAGGTATTCATCTCCTTCAAACTACTTCCGTTCAGGTCCTCAGCAAATCTCCTCCCAACACGACCACGGCGCCACCAGTGAGTTTGCTCCCTCACCGCCCCCTCTGTTGCCTCCTGCCACCCTACCCATCGCACTCTAGAAGACAAAAACCTCGCCATCGCACGCCCCCCGAACACGACAGCTGTGCAACCTGGAGTTGTCGTTTCGTGACAAAAAGGGTTTTGTGGCTTCCAGACTGGCTGTCGAAGATCGTGGCAGGAGGACTCTGTTAAATCGTCCTCCGCCCTCCCCTCCCACAAAAAAAAAAAAAAAAAAAATGGAGAGAGAGAGAGAGAATCACGTGATCAGAGAACCACTCTGCTCTGACACTCCGAAGTCTCGGTTGCCGCAGTTTATCATCTGCTTTGCTTCCATGGCGTCAGAAGACAACGAGATCGCGGAACCAACAAATTATTTTAAAAAAATGTCGTTGATTGTTATCTTGGCCGTCGGCTGGCTGGCTGCGATGTGGACACTACAGACTGTGCAGACATTTATCTGTTATTAGTTTCACCTCGCCGCAGATTTCTATCGCCGTTACCGGTCACAAGACGCCTTCCATTGGCCAACGTGATTGCAGTCCTGTCTTCCCCACCTCTCCTTCTCCCTCTTTCTCCCCAAACTTTTTGTCATTTTCTTTCATTCTTTGTATCATTTTGTCTTTCCCTCGTTTTATAATTTCTGCTGTATTTGTGTTTGGAAAAAAACGTGTGTTTTGGGGTGAGGTGGTCTGTTAAAACTTGTTACTAACTTTGAATAAATTATAAAGTTTCTATCTACCTTTATTTTTCGATTTGTGTTTCTTGTGTGTGTGTGGGGTGAACACTGGCATGATCAGAATAAGTGGCGACGAGACACATTGATGTTTTGTTGTAACCTGCAATGAGACGCAGATAACACGCGCAACCCCATAATCCCTCACAACTAACTCGTGATCTCGCAAATCCACCCGAGCATTGGGTTTGGGTGTTGCACTAGAAACAAGGTGCTTGTGTGGCATTGAGTGGCTTGTCTGCGACAGCGGCGCCTTTGATCCTGCAGCCATTACCAGTTATCTCAGCGAAACACAACACCGAGCCTTTAATTATCTGTTGTGTCTGCATGTTGCGACCACGTGTCCGATGTCCTCCGCTGCTTTAAACGAGGATCAGCATTTCTGTTTGTATTTGTTTGTCGTCTGAGGAGGAATTTAGCCTCGACATGGAATCCCTGAAAGTGCTGCGTTTTTGGATTTTTATTTTGGTCCTTAATTTGTTGCCGTCTGTTCTCGTGTTTCACCAGTCTGCTGTTGTCCTTTGTCGGACAGTTTGAAACGATCCACTGTTTATTGTAACCGATAAGTTTTTGTTTTTGTTTTGTAATATTGATTTTGATAGTCGCATTACGTGTTCATGTCCTCCTAGAATAATGTTCTCATCCCACTTTAGAGATTGGTGCGCCATGACATCAATGAGACACGTGATCCGGTTAGACAGTAACGATACTTGTTGACGTCAGCGACACCCGGGATGTATTTGAGGTTACAGACACAGATGGGCAGGGTAGATAGCAAATATGGTTATGGACCAACCGGGTAGATACCGTCACTGATAAGGTCCCAGTGGACTAATTGTGTAGACAGTAATCAGGAATAGTTCCGTGATTGATTTCGGAAATGTCCCATTGGCATCGACTTTCAGATATCATCAGGTCTGACGGCGCGAGCTATCGCCTGCTGCCATGTTTGGTTTGGAGGAATAGTTTCTGACAAGGTAGGAAGTGTGAGACTGCTAGCATGACCGGACATTTACACTTTTGGTGGGTTGAATATATTTATTGATACACATACTTTTGGCGTAGTGTGACACCCCAATAAATACCTGACCAGGAACGGATAGCCGAGTGGTTAGAGCGCATGCGTCCCATCTGTGAGGCACAGGTTCGATACCCGTGTAGCGCAAATCACTTCCCCAAGTCGACCCAGCTTGCAGGAAGGGGTATATGAATCCTAACAGGGTACCCAATACAAATTTTTTAAAAAATTAAAAAAAAAATTAAAAAATGTAGACATGTGTGTGAAATGACAAATGTAATGAAAATCAAACCCACGATTTAGTCACTGTGCTACAGTGAGTTCCCAACAACAACACCACCAACAACAACAACAGTTTTCGGCAGGTCGTTTGAGAAGGAGGTGATAGGTACACGTGCGGGAGGAGCACGCGCCGTCGAGCCTCCTTCACATGCCTCGCAGTGTCCTTGGCGACCTTGGCGTGTGGAGCCTCGACGTGGCAGGCACTTACCACCGCGCAGCCTCTTCCGCGCATTACCGCGTGGAGACCTCTTAATGTCGACGTTTAGCGTGGCAACACCGGGCTTAGCGGCTCGGCGCTCGCATCCCTGATGACTCCCAGGAAATGAGCGTCTCGCAGGACAAGATCTATGGGCGTCAGAAATAGCCGCCAGCGGTTTTCACCACGTCACGTGATCCATCGTCGCTGGTCCTCGAGCAGCCGAGTGCCGTGTGCAAGTGGCGCAAACTCTCGCGGTTTTTTGGGTGCGGACGCGAGATGGCGCGGACTTGTGAGTGGCTGTGCCACGGCCAGTGACACCAATATGCACCGATACTTGGGCATCGATCCGTGACTGGGGCCAAATGGAGGAACGATGCTTGCAAATCACAAAAGAGGACAGCGGCAGGCGATGAGCGGCGACTAAAGAGTTTATTGCCAGTCGAAACAAGCGGGCTGCTCAAACTACAAAAAAGGGCGAGAGATGGAGAGAGAATACCCGGAGGACGATAGTCTGGTCGAAATCAGACCTGCTGAGGGCGATAAGTTTGAAGTTCTCGTTTCATGTTTGCCATCCGATGCAGGGGCCATCTTGTAGCTAATGGATGCGGAGAAGGAGTTGGATGACGAGCACAAAGCGGAGGCAACTCCTTCGGAACAGGCTTGGTGATGCGACAGGATGCAGGAGAGGCAGGAGAAGTACTGCTAGAAAATGGCATACGGTGATACCACATTTAGCAGTCAGAGTACAAGAGGCAAAGAGATTCCAGCTGATTACATGAATACAAGAAATGTCGAGAATGGGTTGTGAGGATGAGTAAGGCAACCGGAGATGTGGAAATCATCAATTCATGAGGTGACTGAAGATTTGGGGCCAGGTGCACGAGACGTATAATTTTAAACATTTCTATGACCTTACATATAGGTAGTTGTATACAAACACGGTTCATAGCCAGTTATAGTTTTTTTAACAAATTAGAATTGTTTAAATGCAGTAAAACTGACTTTTGTTCCCGTCATTATAATTTTATTTTATTTTATTGGTTATCCACTTTGCTAGCATCTAAATGGCATCGGAGCTATTTTTTAAAAAAAAGGTTCTGTAAATTTGCTTAATTAAAACAGTTTTTAAATTTTAAAAACATGAAGTGCAACTAGCCATCGGGTGTTAAAATGCAGGAAGCAGCAAGAGATGTGGAATGTGAGACTGCACGAGGCAAAAAGGTGAGGCTGGAGGACCACATGAGACGACAAAGCACCGAGACATGTCGATTGTGAGAACAGGCAGCAAGAGAGTTTGGCTGTGCGAATGCAAATGAGACGATTTGGGTTTATGAAGAATAGGGTTGGATTTTGGTAATGTGCTCGGCAACCAAGACTGGGATACAGAATAATGCGACAAAAGATATTTTGGCTTGAAGAATACATGTGACAAAAAGATATTTCAGTTATAAAATCCGAGGCAATAAGAGCACCAGGCTGGATGAATAAATGAGACAAGTTTAAAATAAGGGAGGAAATAATAGTATCGTGTGTACCACGAGGCAGCAGGAATTTAGGCCGGTGGTAGAATGGAAAATATAGAGTATGATAATAAGAAAAGAGTATATCTGGATTGCAAAGACACAGAATTAGAGAAGATGTGGCAACGAGAGATCGGGGAGACCGATAACACCGTAATGGACGACAAACGGATTGATTTGCGGGAGGTGGAGGGACACGAGGGGCAGAGGGACAAGGCAGTGGCAAGAGATGCCAACCATCAAAAGGCAGCATGGGGTCAACAAGGGAGACAAGCATGACCACATCCGCCTAACAATCTCTAGATGACCTCTTATCTCCTGCCAGCACGGCCGCCGTCGTAAAGACACAGCAGGCGGCAACAATGAAGCTGTAGTAACTCGCCGCAAAAAAGAAATGGCGGCGCAGGGGTTAAAGTGGATTTGTAGCGAGGCGCAAAGCAATCTCCGAGGGCCTGCGGGAAGCGGGAGCAGTTCGCAAAGATAGCAGCAGCTGCGGCGTCTGAGGGCCGCTTTGATGTGGCAGTTGCGGCCCAGACGGGGTCTCAACAGAGCGTAACACTTTGCGATTCATTCCGGATGCCCGTCCAGCCCGACGAGCGAGGGCCCGGCTGCACGAAGGGGGGAAACGGTTGGAGAGGGGGGTAGGGTCGTAGCTTATTTTCTGGACATAAAAAGTCCCTGGTGCCCTTTGATACTGGACAGTTTGCGGTTACTTTTTATATGCGCAAGAGGAGACGCTAGTCATCGCGCGGCCTGACTTCTGGGAACTTTCTCGTCTGGTGGTGGTGGTGGTGGTGGTGGTGGGGTCACATCGCTTATCGCTTTCTGGTTGTCGTGGCTGATCGTGCGACGACGTCAGCGTCACGTGACTAGTCGGTAACATGCAGCAGCTTCTTGAGAAGTGCAGAGATTCGAATCCCTCCCTTCACCAACAACCCCTCCCAAGATCGCTATCCCCCACAGTACGAAATCACTGCGAGGTTGAAAAACTTTTCAAAACCAACAACAAAAGTTTCACAGAAAATCCCGAGTAGATTGTGGTAGAGGCTGCCTCGTGTGTGGCGTTTGGGAATAAAATGGTAAAGATCTAGTGGGGTGCATTTTGTTCCGGTGGATGAGCAAAACGAAAATTAACTGTTTCCTCAGATCTGACTAAATACTCATAAGCTCTCAAATGGACAACTGGATCTCACGTTAATTAGTCACAGATGTGTACAAACGTGACGTCATGAGTTTGACCTCGTAGTGATGTTCTGTAGGGTGCATATCTAGGACATAAGGTAAGTAATTTGGGAACGATATCCTCTTCACTTTACTCAGTTATTATAAACGTGGCGACGTGTGTGGCTAGCACGGAAGAGCATCTGCTAAGCCCACGTGGGTAGTTGCCTGGCTAGCCAGTCTAGTCGGCACTGGTTCCTTCTCTATCAGGGATCCATGCCACACTGCAAATTAAGACGCTTAATATTCCGCATGTAATTGAAAGCAGAAGCTATAATAAGAACCAGTCAAAAGCCTCTTCTTCCTTCTGACCCAACCCTCCCCCCGAACTTCCCTTGCTCTGTACCCATACATCGTGCGACTGACATGAAGGCTGAGCCATACTCAGGGCTGTAATTTATTGTTTTGGTGGGTTTTTTGTGTGTGTGTCCCATCATACTGTTTGGCTCGTTTACCAACTCCTGGTCCCATCGTATTCTTAGGTTTATTTTCTAGCTGAGAATATGTACAGACTGTCCTGTACCTTGGCTCATTTCTAACTGATGATCTGTACATTCGTTCTGTTAATTTTTATTCAAAAATCTCTTCACGTCCTGTCTACTGGTGGAGACCCTGGCATTTTTTTAAAGTTTCGCCAAGTCTCTTTCTTGACTGGCATCTTAAACTAGTTCTGCTGCTTACCTGGTCTCCGAATAATATTCTCTATCATCGTCTTTGAGGTGAAAGAGTTTTATCAAATGTTAAATAGTTTTTAGTTGAAAGCATTTTTAAACGGTCACGGCATCAGTCGCCATCTTAGTAGTCCAAAACATACTGATGGAACATATTGACAGTTGTGAAGAACTCTATGTCCTAAGAGAAGTAGAAATCGCGGGGGGATCAGGACGAACAAATCAAACAGTGAGCTGCTTATGTCGCGTGAGGTAGCAAGATGGCGCCTAAAGCTGTCTCAGCTGCAGTATCCTCCTATGTCTGACTAAGTAACTGCTATAAAAAGTCAAACGCCTTTTTGAGATACATCATATTTACGGCGTGTCCTTATAAGGCGTGTAACAGGACCTGGCAGTAAAAAAATATTGTAGTAAGATTTCAAAGGTGAGTAGGTTGGGCTTTTTCCAGGACTAGTCTTGGTAAACAACCGCTCCATGAACCGGAAGTTCGTCATTACAAGAATAAGGCGCCATGATAAAAAAGAAGGTCATACTGAAAAAAGAAGTTACTGCGATTCTTTTTGCATGTAGCGTGGAAGTAAGGGACATCACTGTAGTCAAGATTTCAGGTGTGAGTGTTTTCCAAGTTGGAAAATCCGCGACTAGTGGCGGAGTGGATGTCACCCGGTGACGTTGATAGACCACCCGCCCGACACTTGGCTGGTGGCCACCCAGGAGGGCTGACGACTGCGGGTCAAGTTTTAATCCCAGTAAAAGGTTGCGGCCTTCGCCACGTGGACTTAGCACGCTACTCACGTTGTCTGTCAAATGGTTTTGGGGGCCAAACTTCTCATGGTCGATAGGTTAATCACATTACCTTGCGAGGCGCTGTCGCGTCCCGTCGCCCGTGGACTGAACGTTTCGCGCGAGGGACTCGGCTCTCGATGGAACTACAACTACTTCAGCCGTAAAGCCGGACTCACACGGTGCAACTCGATGGTACAGGGGGTGAAGATGTTACCAGGTGGGGTTAGGGTTCTAAGCCGAGCTCAAACAGTTGGTGTTGTAGATTAAAATTTTTTGTTTCAGTTGGTATTGGGTTTTGATGAATGTTTGCGCAGAGATTTGTCGAGCAGTGTGAAGGCAGCTTAACATGTCCGCAGCTAGCAGGAAGCTGGCGAAGCACGAGCTCCGATATGCTAAGCGAAGCTGCATCTCCTCATCTAGTTACAAGCTCACATACCTTTATTAATGAAATGCACGAACCAAATGCGTTACCATTCCGGCCGGTCACAACAGCCACCCGAACCGCGAGGCATCAAAGGAGGAATTATGCATATCGAGGGAAGTGGATCACGTGATCCTGTTCCTCGGTTGCGATTGGTTACATCGACGTCGTGCGAAGCAAATTTTTCGTTGCTGTGATGGACTGATGACAGAAGGGCTGTTGTTGCTGTTTTTGAGCCAACGGGCTTTGGAGAGGTATGAGAAAGGGCGAAAGGGAGCGTGACCTCGCAGGACCTCATACAAGCAGGAAGGGGTTCGCCCCTCCGGCTCCTGTTCGCTGACAGCACGTCTGGAATCACACCCGGAAATGGCTGGCAGTTCGCGTTTCCTCCCCAGGCCAAGTCTGCAATCAGGGCTTTCCTTTCTCTCTTTTTTTTTTCTTTTTTCTTGTGGATATGTCCGCTGATTATCTCCTCTCTACCAGAGCAAGGAAGAGGATGCGCAAAGGGGCTGCGACAAATGCTGCAAGCGCCGCAGCTACAGCTGACGTGGGGCAGCCGCGGGTGTGCAATAGCGTGGTGACCATAAAAGGGTGAGCTAATGGCACGGCCCTGTTTTACAAACCACACCGACACTTCTCCTCCACCCCGCGTCCCCCACCTCAAACCCATTCGCACCACAGCTTCCGGCATGCGCGCGCGCTCACGGGAAGTAGAGGTCGAGGGTGGGTGGGGTAGGGCGGAAGATGGACATCGATTTTGGCAGAATGTGGCCGATTTGAGCCGCCTTTGATGTCGGAGGGCCGTTAGCCTGGCTCGCGCTTTTCTTACGTCAGGAGAGTGTGTGTGTGTGTGAGTGTGTGAGAGTGTGTGTGTGTGTGAGTGTGTGTGTGTGAGTGTGTGTGTGAGAGAGTTTGTGTGAGAGAGTTTGTGGTTTTCAGCTTCGCGCCTCGCAGGGTCTCGGTTACAGGATGAAGTGGCAGCAACGAGTGCGCCACCTACTGGACCAGCAGCCCCTGTAGCAGAAACACCTGTCACATGCCAGTGCAGCCCCTGTCCTCCCTTCTCCTCCGAGAACATGTCCATTCCAGAAAAAGTTCTTGCGGTGCTAAGGGTCCAAAAGCTGTACCTTGATCTTCTGAGCTTTTGTAATCCCGCTGTTGTTCTCTGTCACCTGTCGTGTCCAGATACACGTGGCGGCCTTTCTTCGTCACACGGATGGCCGCCATCTCGCGTACACACGTCCAACGTCACGACCACCATCAGGGAAACGCAGCGCTTCTGTTTCTTGGTAATTGTGTTTACTGTACAATATTATTAAAATCTTACCTATAAAAGATCACTGTCAAACATAAAAGAGGATTGTGGTAGACTACGGCTGTCATACAAATCCACCGACTTCTTGTCTCTCCGCCATCACCAGCGAACATCATTAGAAGAAAGCCAGCAGATGTATTATGTCGGCTTGTAGTTTGCGTGAAACACACCCAGCCATGGGATACTCCTCTAATTTATTGAATCACTCGGCGCATGCGTGAAACGACGCCATCTTGGCTGGAGATTACCGTGGATCACAGCGCCGTAATCACGTCAAATCGCCGGCGAGCCTGGACGTGACGGACCCGTAGTTATCGATCTTGACGCCAACAGCGAACACACACTGCGCCTTACCTCCCCTCGAACCTCCTGGTGCCCCCTGCCCCTGCCCCTGCCCCTGCCCCGGCCCCTGCCCCTCCCCGTCTCGTTCCTGTGCGCGGAGGTAATTGTGTTAGGCCTCCATGGCGCATTCAGAAGCGGAGAAGATGTCCACAGGATCTCCGCGTGATGGCAAAAGCTTAATTCTTCGACGACATGACACGCGCTGGGAGTTTTTGTTTGCGGTGTCTCTGAAAACACGAGAAAAGAAAAGAAAGTTGGAGGAGTTAAGCAGCTCTGTGTCGGCTTGTCATGCGCACTGACAGGCGAGTAATGAAGGCTGCAGTGTCTTCATAGTGGTTGTCACCCGTCTACACTCGGCTTCTTGTCCACAAGTCTTCATCCAGATGTAGATAGTATTCGTGTTTACATACGTTGTTTGTTGTTTACGAACGTTTATCTCAAGAACGGTAGGTAATATACACCTGTGATTCGGGGAAGAGTTAACTGGGGCCAGTTGCATGACACATGTCTAAACACATCCAGCCAACACATGTGTAAATTGTTGAAACAAATTTAGAAGTTTCTTTCGGGAAGAAATTCCTTCTAAGCCATTTAGCAGGGTTTCACGGGCGTTTCTGAATCATTTTAACATTGTCTGTTTTCAATTTATAACAGCTGGGAGCCGGTCTAAAGTGGATAAAACAGTTATGAGACGATGGACTCGGGTATCATCATAATCAGCTTCAGTGAATAAATAGCTGGAGATGTTGACAAACAAACAAGAGATAACGTAATCAAATAAAATGATAACGAATTGTTTCATCAGTTTGGATTCCAACAAAATGATTGAAACGATCGCGATGACTACGGACAAAATCACAATTAAAGCCATCGCTTTTTAATTAAAATAAATTGTTGTTTTTTGTTGTTAGTAATAATCTGTATGACACTCATAGCTCCTTCCCCATCTTGTGGCTTTGACAACACTCATTCATCTTTATCCAATAAAACCAACTCCCTAAATATTTCTTATACATTTAAACGTTAACAGCAATTGATAGAGTTTACATGTTATTTAGAAAACATTTTCTAGGGTGTTTTTTTCCGTTTTCTGGCGTTGGAAGAAGCAAATCAGTGTCATTACAGTTACTATTTATAGAATTTATAGTTAATCGAAATATCTTGGGGGGAGAAGTCCAAACTTCCATATTTGACGAGAAACTTCACACCTCACCTTTCCCGCCGGCAGTTCTTGATGTTCGTTGGGACGGTTAGGAAATGTAATATCACATCGTGATCTTTGAGGCCGTTTTTCTGTGTGGAAATGCAAAAATTCTCAAGCACGTTATTTTAGAAATAAATGAGGGAAAATTTGCCCGTTAGGTATGGAAGTTGTTGTTTTTTTTTTTTTTTTTTTTTTAGGGTTGTGGATATTTTCCGCCTTTGAGAGATGTGGATGCTGATCTTTTAGGATCGTGAATACTGACTGTTAACTTTTATTTCACATAACATTTATTCACAATTATTTAATTATTTAAAGTGTGCAGTGTAGATAAAAACAAATACATTCCACAATATACATACCAGAAACAATAACACACACCTGTCCAAGCACGCGTGCACACACACACACATCTGCACACAGATAATTTCTTCCTCAGCCAACCCTACTTTTCTCTACATATCTTTGGAGACCTTGTCCCCTCAAATATCATGGCATAAAACAAAAGGTTTTCTTACTCTTCCCTCGCAGAATTGAGAAGATTCCAGCAAACTAAGCCTTTCTTTGTTTTTATTTTTGCTGTGCAAAGCTCGCTTCAGACGAGCGAGGTAACGGCGACTAATGATCGGGGGCTGAGGGTCATGTCCACAAGAACAGCCACAGAATGTTTTACTGACAGCAACTGGCTGTGAAGCTGAACTGGTGATGAGATGCTGCTGACCTTTCTTAACCTCAGTTGCGAGTATGTGTTTGTCCGTCTGATGTAGGTATTTCAACCGGGGGTGTATGTGTTTATCCCCCTCTCCACGCCGGTTTTGAAGCGCAGAATTGTGCAGTCTGGTTGTCTAATGTATTTGTTGGACATCTTTCCTTTCGAGAATTGTCTCTTTGGCTAAAATTACCTTTGGCATTTCAAATCCTTTTCTGGCTACTTAGATTTTCCGTTGGCGTAAAAATTGTATTTTCTTGTTCTTAGTGTGCTGAAAGCAAATGGTTTTTTGTCCTCAAATCAGTTCTGGGCAGTCGTTGCCGCCTTAGCTGGTCTTAAAACTCGGCGACCGAGTCGATTGAAAGTTGTGTGAAGAGCAAGCCTGCCCGCCTGTGTTAAAAATGTCGTTTGGTTTCGCTCCAAATTGGATCACATCTTCCTTGCCAACATGGATTCGCTCAGACTCGCATCTCACCCTCACGTGGTGTGGATTGGTTAGTGGGAAAAAATTTCAGTTGGAATAAACCTTCGGTGTGGACTGCAAGGTTAGACCTTGGTCAGCCACCATCTTCTGATTCATTCCATCCTGTATAAAGTTTCAATCTCCAGAAGCAACAGCTTTTTGGTGTCGGGTCACGTGACGTTGGTCCCCAACAGTACTCGTCTTTGTCTTGTAACAGTGTCAGCTGGGTTTTTTTCTGTTCATCGTTCTTTCTTTGTCCTTTTTTCAATCTTTTCACCTTCCCTCTTTGCTGTTCTGTCTTTCTTCAGGAAGTAAAAGTTCAGAAGTCGCACACTTTATTGCTGGTTTCAGCTGTATCCTTGTCTGATTCCGGACACTGATTGCCGTTCTTCGGTCTGCGAGATTATGTCGTTAACAGCCACCCAGCAACCCTTCCCCCCGAAATACTCCCCTCCTTAGCCGTTTACAGCTGCAGGAACGAGCGTTTGTCGCCTCCATACAGACCAGGGTCCATCTCGAGACAGTCGGCTGCAGTGTCAGGAGATTGTTTCTTATCCAAATAAATGACCAGCACACGGGTGGCAACAGATAAAGGCTTGAGCGGGAGGAGAGAGAAGGGGGAGCGGGGCACAGTAGTAAGAAGGAGATGAAGACAAGGAGAAGAAAAAAGAAATAAAAAAAAAAGCAGAGAGAAGTGTGCTGGTGTTTATTGTTGTGTCGGCGAGGCACTGTATGTATAAACTTTATGTAGCAACACTATATCATCATTACCAGTCGTCTGGCACGAGTCGCAGTCTCGCCAGGACTCAGCGGCTTGTCCACAAGTCCTAATGGAGGTGATTCACCTCCTCGGCAGTTTCGCGGCGAGGAAGCAGCGAGCGTCCAGCCGGACATTTTTCTCAGGATGCAGGCCACGACAGTCTTGTGGAGATAATGGGGGCCACGTGACCAGGAGGTAATGGATGCGAGGTGCATGGCCAGTAATGGGCGCTGGGTGGCTGAGTAGAGGAATCTGTCTGGAGACTACAACTAAACACGAGCGATGGTGGTAAACACAGAACTGATGGTGGACGACGACAGAACTGATGGTGGACGACGACAGCGCAGCTGGTGACTGAACTTTGACCAGACACCGAACTTTGACCCTGTCCTCACTGGGAGGAGCTGGTGACGAACTGGACAAGGGGGTGGATAAACAGTAAATAGAATGTTAGTGACACCAGACCACAGACCATGACAGGGTTGTGACAGGGTGCTTTTAGTTCCGGGTATGATGCTGTCTAAGTGATCGGGGTGGAAAACAGCTTCTCGCATACTCTGAAAACATGGTCACGTGGCACGAAGTACACCCACCACTTGCTGCCAACAGGTGTCGCTGTGTGATCCCCGTGTTGCTAGGTGCTGTAGTCGTGTGTGTGTCGGATCGAAGCCTCGCTCCCTCCCCACCTCTTTAGTCCCAGCAGGTTTGAGGATGTGTCGGGTGCTGTTACTACCCGGGGTAGGTTTAGCTGCGTCATGTTGCCGGAGCTGCTTACCCCGCTCGTAAGGATCCAGGAGTTGAGGAGGGGGAGGTATGGCAGCTGTCGTCACACCTCCTCCTCCTCCTCCTCCGATAACTTTGTTGATTATAGAATGCACTAGGTGGCGCTGCTTGTGTTTTTAGCACTTGGCTTGATGCGGGGTGTCTGCACCCGCGGGTCACACGTCTGCTCGATTACAGCTTACTAGACAAAGACATAAACGACGACAATAATAATCCGTTCGATGAAAACGATCTACCAGATGTACCAAAAATAAGTCTTCCTACGAAATCATAAATCATCCGCGCAGGGTCAACAATGTAGTGATGCAGGTCACAGAGAGTGCAACTATTGATGTGTCCTCGTTGTAACAACTTGACATGACTAACAGGTGACAAGTTCTAGTGTCTGACAGCTGACAGGTTCTTGTGACAGGTGACAAGTTTTAGTGTCTGACAGCTGACAAGTTTCTAGTGTCTGACAGCTGACAGGTTCTTGTGACAGGTGACAAGTTCTAGTGTCTGACAGGTGACAAGTTCTAGTGTTTGACAGGTGACAAGTTCTTGTGACAGGTGACAAGTTCTAGTGTCTGACTGGTGACAGGTTCTTGTGACAGGTGACAAGTTCTTGTGACTGGTGACAAGTTCTAGTGTCTGACTGGTGACAAGTTCTAGTGTCTGACAGCTGACAGGTTCTTGTGACAGGTGACAAGTTCTAGTGTCTGACAGCTGACAAGTTCTAGTGTCTGCCAGGTGACAAGTTCTAGTGTCTGCCAGGTGACAAGTTCTAGTGTCTGCCAGGTGACAAGTTCTAGTGTCTACCAGGTGACAAGTTCTAGTGTCTGACAGCTGACAAGTTCTAGTGTCTACCAGGTGACAAGTTCTAGTGTCTGACAAGTGACAAGTTCTAGTGTCTACCAGGTGACAAGTTCTAGTGTCTGACAGCTGGTAAGTTCTAGTGTCTGACAAGTGACAAGTTCTAGTGTCTGCAAGGTGACAAGTTCTAGTGTCTGACAAGTGACAAGTTCTAGTGTCTGACAAGTGACAAGTTCTAGTGTCTGACAGCTGACAAGTTCTAGTGTCTGACAGCTGCATGACAGGAAGCCCTGACACACCTTGTGCTGAGTTACCCTGCATGACATCTACTCATGTAACCAGTAACATGCTGTAACAATACTTTTTGCTGTGTTTACGATGCTGTGACCACGATTCTTTCTACAGCCACGATTCTTCAAGTGTCGTGTACTCTCTGGTTTCATACCCTTTGCACAGTGGTGTCGGATGCCCCTGTTGTCATGAGATCACGTGACTAGCAGACAGTCTTGCGTGTCAGACAGCAGCGAAGCTTGCCACGCCATTGGTCATTATTTATAATCCAAAAAAGGTGCATGGCCTCCTTAAATACATATTATAGCATTCATGTTTCATTTGCAATTGCACGGTTGCTTGTAGCTTATTTATTTTTATAGTAATTATACAAAAATGATTCTTTAAGTGTGTTTCCATCCTGCTATTTTGGTTTGTTTTTCAAGCAATTATTTAATTTTTCCCTCATCCGTTCCTCATTTTATTCGTCCTCTTTTGTGCTATTATTCCTTCTCTCCTGTTTTCTTACCAGAAGTTGTACTGAGAGAAAATAATTAAGACTTAGAATCGAATTTGCCTGTTAAAGCGAGAATGGAATTCATTCATGAACACCGACATGGAGGGGTAGAGGAAGTACTTTTCTCTAAACATACGACTGGAATCATTTATTCCTCTCAAACGACAGTGAGGCAATAAGACGGTGCATGAAGTGGGGGCTGGGAGGGAGCCTGTCGTTTTGCTCTGATTGAAGTTGCTGGCCAGTGCCCAGATTGATACCGGCGAATCGTGCTGATGGTCTTTTCATTCCGCCGTCTGCATTCCGCCTCATCACTCATCTTCCTCCGCGCTTACTCTCGCGTTTTTTGGCCCCGGCGCGATTATCCTGCCGTTGCCTCCCCTGACAGGTTTTGTCTTGGGAGGGGGCGCCCCAAGTGATGGAGGAGCTGTTGATGAAGGGAGAGAAGCACGGATGAAGGGAGGTGGGGGCGCGGATGGCGTGATCCGTGAGCCTTGTAGTTGAGAATTACTTGCTCCTTGTTTTGTTTTGTTTTTTTCTCGCTTCCTGATGTCGTTGGATTTTTTTTCAGCCACATACGCGGCACATTTTGCAGCACATGCAGCCTGAGATGCTTAACAGTGGCTGGCACACAGCAGACATATTGAGCAACGACATCTCGCACTGCAAAGCTTGAGACCACAGCAGGATGTGTGGCTACTGGAAAAACACTACAGGAACTGCAGAACTGAAACCGAAGTTCTCATGCCAGGTCTTTGATGTAGCTCATAAAGCATCTCCTGCCAAGCTGTCCAAGGATGCCGCTTTACTCCTTCTAGCATACCAGAACAACATCTTCGGAGTTCATGAAGCCATAGCAGATAAGTGTTGTCCTACAATGGATCCCAGCCCACTGTCTCATCCCTGGAAATTAAGAAGCGGATAACCAGGCTAAGAACGTGGTCAGAAAGAACGAATTCAGCAACAATGTCAGCTACAGTGAGGTTGCGAGTATCACCATGGTACATGAAATACCAGCACAAATCGAGGACTATAATCTGCTGGCCAAAGTGATGACTGATGTCCAGAGATGGACAGTGTCCTGGTGAGGATGCGTATTGGCCATAAAAGATTAACATTCACATTAAATAAGCTGTCTGGCATATTGCACTGACTCCCTTGAGGACAGGAGAACCAGACACCGTTGTCTACACATACCACAACTAAGACCAGAGATATGGACAACCAATAGCACTCTTCATCACAGTCAAACTATATGACACGAACGGAGCTAGTTGTGGAGCCTTCAAAGATATGCCACACCTTTACACCAGGTGCCACACCTGTGCTCAGCTCTGTATGCCTATCAAGCAGTCTGTAGCAGTTGTTGTGGACGAACTGTGCTCTAGTCGCGAATCTCTAGATGAGTAGCGACCCTGATAACATTTTACTAACCTTTACAAAGGGTTCTCGACCCTTTGTAAACGTTTATAAACAGTTTAAATGCTCTCTGGGGAGGCTCTTAGTTTCGTGCTTGTTTCAGTTACTTGACACCACCAACCTTGGTAGAGTTATCTCCGCATCACGATTACGGCTCCTGGGAGGAATGGTAGAAGACCGCATTTGTAGACCGCATCAAGAGTGGATGACCGACCGTGTAGTTATGTCCCTTTAAAGCGAACTATAACGAGAAGGAGTAGGTGATAAAAATCACGATGATGATGATGGTGATGACGATGATGAGGAGGAAATGACATGAAATGTTAGTGTGAACCGTAGGACTGACCCCTAAGGCACCAGGAGCTGAACGATGAGGCGGTGATGGAGAAATGGAGAATAATAGAAGACGTCTGCGTCTGAAATCATCGTTAATGGTCTGTGGTTGTCGCTGCCGAGGTTGCACACGTCGTTCATCTTGGTGGCAAGAAGTACAGACCTGCACTGCGCTTTGCAGGCTGGCAGCGGATTTGCCGAGTTATTAGGGTTGTCCCAGACTAAAAACTCCAGACGCCAACTCGGATTCCACGGAGTTCACCACTCGGTTACTAGACTTCTGGAATTAAAGAAACAAAAAAGAGGGAAGCGGGTAGATTGGCGATGATCAATACGGTACATGGCCATCGACTGAGCACAGACCAGCGACCGGTCTTGTTTGTAACAGTACCTGAGCCGGCGATTATCTCAGGCACGGATAGATTGTCTTTTATATTTGCTGCTCGCACCGGAAGGTAAGGTGTTCAAGTTTAGCTGTGGGACCTTACCTCGGCAGTGAAGTGTGACGATGAAAAAAGATGTTATACATTGTCATGCGTGGTAAAGTTTAAAAGCCACACAAGCCAGGATATTACTTTTGTGAGTGGTTCGCCGAAATTTAAAGCTGTCGCAACTTGATATACTAGACTAGACTCGGACCATAACACAGACGTTAAAGAATCACGTGACTAAAGGTTTTTCCCTTGCTATAGGTCGAATGAAGTCTCGCGATCACGTGAGTCATCGTGAGATGTAAACGTGTCCGTTCCGGCATTTCAGGGTGGGGAAGGTTCGGGGTGTTGCAGGTTTAGGGAGGTGACTGGGTGGTGATGGGTAACAGTTGTCGCAGGCTTCCATCTGATTCGGGTGCAACGATTGGATGGGTAGAGACGGCGTGGTACCCGCTATGATGATCTCTTATACATCAACACAAGACGGGTAGCTAGTGGGAGTTATTTTTCCCTGCGATGGTCATGTTTAAAATAATAATGACTCGTCCTGTCACGTGACTGGCAACAGAGAGGACAAGTGGTCGGCGATTGCGGGATTTTCATGTCTGTAATTACTGGAAAGTGGGATCAAGCAGACGTCTCTGCAGAGGTCACGTGGTCTGCAAGATGTGATGTTTTCCAGCGGGTGTGACCGAAATGATGGCGGCTACTACACATTGATATACAGTTGACATTGGCCCATGAAGTGGCGTTGTGAGAAGAGAAACCTGAGGGAGCGATTGGCTTTTAAGAAAAGAAACTGGGGTAGCTCTCTTAATTCAAATATTAATTAAATCCCTAGGGGCATTTTGGGTAAGAACATAAGAACATTTATTAAGAATTGAATGATCAGAAATCATTTGTGGGTTTTCCTGGAGAAATACATTGTATGGGTGTGTGTGCGCATCATGACTCGGAGCTGCATCACATGACATGACACTGCAGCACGACACGGGACTGTAGTCGACGTCTTGGCGTTGTACCACGTGACATGACATGACACTGCCGTACGACAGGACACAGTCGCGGGTCGTGACCCAAGGAGGGAGAGGCTCCAGCCAACGCAGCTTTCCATTCTCCCACACCCCCTCTCCCACTTTCACACCCACCCCGACCCCCAGTCGCTAATGAAAAGATCTCAAGGGTGACTTCGTCAACATCACAAACCTCCGTTTTCCTTATTAATCTGCATTCTGTGAATACAAGCCCTCCGAAGAAAAAAAATAAAATAACGAAAAAATAATAATAAAATGGAGATGGGTGTGTGGGTGGGGTAGTGTCACAGGCGGGGTGCAGGTCCTGCTCGCCATATTTTTGTCGCAGGCAGCAGAGAGAGGACTGGCAGCGCCTGAAGACTCGTTTCCCTGCTGATATTATGGACGAGAGCGGCTTTGAATAATGAACATTTGAAAATTTTTTGCTGGGCGTAAAAGGGCGTGAAATTGCTCATGTAATGGAAGACATCTCCAGGCACAGAGAAGCGTGCGTTAAGACCGAACTGACAGCCATTTCGCCCTCTCCATATATTTCCTGCGAGCTGGGAGGTAGGCGGGCCGCCATGTTCATATATTGCCCGGGAGGTAGGAGAGGAGGGTAGAAGGACTGAGATTTGCTTTGTCCTTCTGTTCCAAGGAGTTGGGGTAAGAAGATCGAGATTAGCCTTGTCCTTATAGGAGGGAAGATGTAGAAAAATTATCTCCCCTTGTCCTTATACTTCTATGAAGATTGTCTCCCCTTATACATCTATGAGTTGAAGATTGTTGCTGTTTGTCTTTATGTAAAATGTTTGTAAGCGAAAGATCCCAGAGAGGGTGGACAAGCTATGATTTCTCGGTCCTGATAGCTGCGTGGGTAGAACAACTGGGATTTGCCTTGTCTGTGTCTTCCAGTCAAGCTGAGGGAGGGTAGAGCAGAAAAAGGATTTTGTTGTCCGTATAGCACGTGCAGGGCTCGAGGTTTAGAAGGACCAAGATTTTCTTTGTCTTCCCAGACAAGTGTGTGGGAGGGGAGAGAGGCAGACTGCCTGGGATTTCCCTCCTCTATTATTGTTGCAGGGAAGTTGTGTGTAAGAGAGGGGTTGTCCAGATGTTTTCCTGAAGGTTATTGGAAAGAATCGTTTGTGGAGGAGAGGGAGGAATAGACTGGAATTTCCATTGTCCAATTGTTTCCTTGAAGGTGATTTTTGACGGGTGTGTGGGAGGGTTAGGGAGGAAGGGAAAGGCAGTGAGTAGTCAATGAGTGGTCGTGGTGGACATTGCCTCGTCGACTGATTGCTGCATGGATGGGTCTTCTCGATGGACTAACCGTCTCTTCCCCCTGTTCCCCCTCCTTGCTGGTTGTGCACGCTACACTATGTCAACTAGAGAATCAGAAAAGACTATCGACAGAACTATCCCACCAACCCCTGACCCCTTATGTCTCCAGAAAACACCTGACGGCCTCCCTCCTCTCTCTCATCCTTCATACCCAACGTGGTGGCTAGGTGTGCAATCGATGCTGTCCACCCCACCCCCGCCCCGCACCATCCCCTCTCCACCTCCACCAGCATCCCACCACCACCACCACCCTCCTTCGTCCTTCCCTCTCGCGGTCTGACTTTTTAGTTTTAATTTTCTGGCCAAGTGGCTGCCGCAATGGCTGGAGATGATTGTTTTTGGTATTGGGCGGCCTGCCCAATATTCCGACCGCTGCTGCTGCTGCTGCCACCACCGGGCGAGTGTGGCAAGGCTAGCGGGTCGTGGTGCCGGAGACTGATGGCGGTCGGCAGCGGCAGGTGACACGTGACTAACGTCCCGCCCGGTGCGCCGCGTGCTGTGGCACTGCTGCCCGCTGGACTGTGTGGTCACTGGGTGATGCTGGGGTCGCGACTTCACGCTTCACTGAGCAGGGCAGAGGGTGGTGCTGGGGCACAGAGATGATGGGGCACAGAGATGCTGGGGTCGTCTGTACTCTTGGAGATATTCGGTCATTGACATATTGGGAAGCTGAGGGGACAGTGGTGAGGCAAACAGTTTAGTGTTACTCGTAATTTTCGGGTACATCTCTGTAATCACGGGGTGGATGGAGTGAAGCCTGTTTGACAGTGTAGGGAGGAATGGCCGCTGCCCCACTCGCTGTGGTCGCCACGTGACAGTGTCAAATTGACCCGCAATTAGCATTCGGTCAACGGGATTTTTATCATGACGGGGAAAGCAACGATTCACTGAATTATTTACAACCCGTGTTTTGCCTGGCTGTGTCTGTAATTTTGCGTCGTGTTGTTGTAAATAACGGGTTACCTAGCAACAGCGTTTACCCGTTTGATGTCATAGGCTCGAGACTTGGTGGAGGTCTAAACATCTTGTCACTTATTGGTGCGGCATTTGGATGGACGACACTTGGAGGATTTTAACTTAAAAAAAATAAATTTGACATTTGTGAGAGGGAGCTGTGTGGAGTTCTAAGAGTGTGTTCATTTAGCAGCTTCTTGATGCTGGAGTAACGGACCATCGTGGAGTTAGAGACCTTGGTGTGATGTGTAAAGCAGTCTGACTGTCTCATGAATCATGGAACTTGGTAAAGGGTGGATTGTCGTGATATCTCGGGTATAACTTGCTGCCCCAGGCTTTGGGAGCGTTTGCCATACGGACACAAGCAGTGTACCACACATTGATGCTGCCCTGACTCAGCAGCAGCTCCAAGTTGCTGGAGGTGATGGAGCACTGGCCAGCCTCACTTCCACTGCCAGCACGTGTGCACACCTGTTCGATACGGCAAGTGGGTGGAGTGGCTGGCTGGGTGTAAATGGCGAGAGAACGCGTATCTCAACCCCTGTAGCCACAGTCCAAATAGTCTTTTGGTCGATATGCATCCGCTCCTTCTTCCTCCTTCCCTCCATCCCCTGACCTACATGGGGAGGAGGGAAAAGGCCAAAGGTAACTTCGATCCAAAAAAACAAAGAAAAGAAAAAAAGTTGTGGGATTTTCACGCACGCACGCACAAGTAGAAGTGAAGCAAGATGCCGTCGTTGCAGGGTAGAGGTGTAAGTGGCGGCGAGCGGTGTTTACGAGGCGAAATGAGGGTTAGAATCTCCTTAAAGCCTCTCTACACTTCCATCATCGTATGAAAAATTGATGTGCTTTGACTGACCCGCGCAAACCCGTCACTGGGCAAATCGCACAATGCATTTGATAAAACTGTTTCATCGATGAATTTCATTATTTGAGGTGACCTGAGATGTGATAATGGCTTCTAGGCGAAAGGGTCTTCGTCGTGTGCTTGTCGTCGTTGCTCGGTCTTTCTCTTTCGCACATTTTTCTCTTTTTCGCAAATTTTTTTTTGCTTTCACATCCCTGTCCCCTTCAGACGTGTGACCTGCTGACATCAGGTTAATGACAAGAACATTCAGCGCGTTGCTTCTTCTCTTTTAATACCTGAACCAACCTTTGACCTTACTCTCCTTACGAACGGCGCTGCCCTACGCAGCAACAGCTGTCGTCACGGTTGTACTCCCGTTCTCACCTCCTCCGAACTGAACTGCCTCCCTCCAACCCTAGTCTCCCTTCAACCTCGTTTATTTAGTTGTAGAACCCTCGGCACAGACGTAAGGTAATTGAAGGTTTCGTGCGGAGTCTGGGCAGGTACATGCACCCAGAGCGAGAGAATATCAAGGTCTAATCCCGTCTCGTGTCCGCTTCTTCACCGGTCTCTTAAAGACTGCATAAACTTTGTGAGATTAGCAGTTTGGGGAAGTTTGCTCCACACCAGACTGCGGGGCTGAAGTGGCGTCCTCCTACTTCTCGAAATAAGCAACACGACCAGCTGTTACCCGCGAGCAGATTAGAAGGGGATTGCGTCCATCTTGCCGACAGTGAGAGAAAGAAATGGTGTATTCTAAAGCTTTCTCTTGGAGGCGATGAAGTCGGCGGTTTGGAGTTGGAGAGGAAGGAATATGAGTGAGTGTGGCAGCCATCTTGTGGTCCTGACTAGTTTGTTCAGACCTGACCCTCCCCTCCCCTCCGTGCCTTTAGTCAGTGCCTGTAGCTACCAGTAGGGGGTAACACTACCTCTAAGGTACCTATTAACCAGAAGCAAAGTGGAAATTGAAATTTCTAGGTGCACACTCGGGAGGTGAACACGTGACCTCGAGATCCTCCATCATTCATGCCACCTTCTGTACAATCCCAGTAGAAGGCTTTCTGCGGCAGTACATCCGGGGTAAATTATTCCCCCGATTAGCCAGTTACCTCTAGTCTTTAGCTCCGGTCTCTCGGCAGAAGGTGAGTAAGTGTTGCTGTTAGAATGTTTCGCAGGAATTGCGTCTCAGCCTTGTTTTTGAGTCGGCATTGTGGTGAGGGGGAGGGTCGTTATTGGAATATGGCCGGTGCAGACAGGTGAGCGGGACGAGGGTGAGTGGGTGCATGGGTGGCTGGGTGGTTGGAGGGAGAAGTTTGTGAGACACGGAGACGAATGTGGCGTCTGTGGTTAAACCTGATCGACAAGCACAGACACACGGTGGCAAGATATAAGCGATGTCACATCATCATCATCATCTCTGACTGGTCGTTAGAGCACTTGACGACATCACCAGCAACTCTCTCAGGTCCAAGACTCGCAGAACGACAGGATGTTGTTTACCAATTTCGTTCGCGCGCGCAGCTCTTCCTGTTGATGGACGAGCCGAAGGTGAAATGCTCTTTTCATTTTCCTTGTGACCTAAACGGGTTTCGATGAGTGGAGGTTTTCTATTTCTCAACCTGTGTGCAGTTGCGAAGTGACGCGACACTTGTACAGGTGTGCAAGAGACGTGACGTTCAAAGCACGTGACACCTATGCAGGTGTGCAGCAAGTTCTTGAGCAATGAGCGTGCTAGATGGTGGGGTAAAGGTCAAGGCCGGTGACGTTGACTGTAACCGTTCTCTCCACCCCCTTACCCTCCAGCCATGTTAATTAATCGACGAAAAGCATGAAGCTGCACTGGTAATTGTGGCAGTTAGGGAGGAAGCGATGGGTAAGGAGCTTGATGAGGGTGGATGGAAGGTGCTTGTAAGATGGATCCGATGATGAGTCCTTACTCTGAAGAAACGGCTTGTTGCCCCGGGCGACGGCGAAGGGAGGACATTTGAGATGCGGGAGACCGGTAATGCGGGATAGGGAGGAAGCGTGGCAGCTCGTGTGGATGACGGCGACAGGGCCGTGATTACGGAGGTAGATAGCAGTCACGTGACGGCAGTGGCCATTATCAGCGGGCCTCCTACCTGCAGGGCTCAACGGGTCGGCACCGCCAGAGATGGGTGGACGGGTGTGTCTGTGTGACTTGGGGGGAGAGAAGGTAACGGATTGATTACTGACTCGGGATACCTTCTCCAGCTGAGGGATAACCTCGTCTGACTGCTGGCTGAGTCTCGGTATCCAGCACAGAGAGTTACCAACAGACTTGGTAGACCATCACGTGGTCACGTGGTCCAGCTCAGCCCGGGTGTGTGAGACAGAGAGACCAAATGGCTGAGACCAAGCAAGTCCGTTTCCGATTGCAGCTGCACACTTTTCCTCCACATTTAATCGTTTTCTGCGCGTGTCTTTTGAACACAACACGTGCGTTCAACTCTGTAATTCGATTTATGTTGAGCGAATTGACTGAGGTCCCCAAGTCCACACCACAAGCGGCCAAGCCTGATATACTGCAGCAAGCACTTGCTAGGGCCACCCGGGGTGCATTGATATGAGCAGTGTATGGTGTAACTCATTATGTGGCAATATTGTGGTGGGTAGCTGGCTATGGAGCTCTGTAGCTCGCTACACACCGCTCATTGCGGAGCAGTTAGTTCCCTCGGCTGCCCTTCTCGGGGAAAAGCAAGAGTGGATAGGCGGACATCTGCTGCAAAATAAACTAATCAAATATTGATAAAAAATATAATATAGATTTTTTAGCATCCCATCAGTATACGCACCAAATTGTACCTCTCCTCATAAATAAATAAAAACAAATTAAAACGGCTATGAAATTTGAAATGAAACTTGTAGACCGCTCGTGGCAATGCGGACACAGAGGCAGACAACATTCTTGGTTATAATGACACTTCATCTTTTTTTTTTTCTTCCTCTCACTCTCTCTGCCCCTGCCGTTCTTAGTAGGGAAGAGTATGGTAGTCATACCACCCTCGTCAATAAAGAATTGTATCAGCATATATAACTGTCAGTAGTTGCTCACTTCTAAGATACACGTATAAACAAACATCTACACATACACAAACAATATATATACAAATATAAACAGACTATTGAGCGCTGACAAATCAAACTCTAGATATTATTTCTCCGCTTATTTCTTCCTTATCAAGTCGTCAAGCGGACGGGTCGCAGTCCCCGTCAATCATTCCTTCACATGCATGCGCGTGCGCGTGGCGGCTGCGCTTGATCACGTGATTAATCGATTCCATTTATTTTGTGCCGCCGGCCATTTTACAAGAGGCTGCCTCTGCCCGGCCTGCTCGGCCGCTGTGAAGAAGAAGTTTGAAGGAGGAGAGAAAATTGTCCTCGTCGAAGATTGCAGCCTCATCGATGCCTGGCATAAATTAGAGCCAAAAAAAAAAAAAAAAAAAAAAAGTGGAGGAAGGGCGAGAAAAAAGAGAAAAAGTAAGACGTAAAAAAGAAAATAAGTCGTAGCAGTGTATGGAGGGAGAATGGGGAAGGATGTCTGCAGGACAGGAAAAGAGAGAAGAGCGAAAAGAGGATAAGTCACGTGACGATCAGGTGGTTCGCACGCAGAAAGTCACGCGACGGTCGCGTGCAGTCGTGATGGTGGACGTTCTGCTGGTCCAACCGTGTCGAAGTGGATGTTGCAGAAAAAAACAACTGCGACCTGAAATAGAACAGAATCGTTGAACGAGAAAATATGTTTTGACGGGATTACATGGGTGGGGAGCAGTCTTGAGTTTTAGAAATGGTTGATGGGAGGAAAAGTCAGTTTTCATTCGTTTTCTCTTTCTTACACACACGCACATACTTTCTGTCAACCTCTCGCTCTTACTCTCTTACACTCTCACGCACTCACACATTTACTCTCTGTCTCATTCACACACACTGTCATTCTCTTATTCTCTTACACTCACTTTCACACAAACATTCACACACAACACTTCACTGTAAAGATAAGGGAGATAACACAGTGGTAAGCAGTGAAGTAAGGGCAGTAATGCTTGCTGGTCAGCTTGGTCGAGTGCTTACCACGTTTGCAAAGGGAACAATGACCTCTTGTGGTAACCTCCAGGCGACGCAGGGGTCAGGGCAGGCAGGGCAGGGCAGTGGCAGGGCAGGGCAGGGGCAGGGCAGGGCACTCACCAGGCTCTGGACAGTCGATGCGGACACGACCCCAATCCCCATGCGCTATAACTACGGCGCGCGGACTCGCAACGATTAGTTCCCATCATGCCCTCCTTTGACCCTCACGACCTCAGACAACCCGAAAAGCAGAATGGTGGGATTGGGGGAGGAGGTGGCACAATACAAACCACCCCCTCCCCTCAATATTAGCGCAACGGTGCGAACTGTACGGACAAGACAATGGAGCCAAACCAGTTCAAGAACCTCGACAGTTCTTCACTGCCACCCACCCCGCGCACTCACCTCTCCTGTCCCTCCCGTCCTCAAACACCTCCTTTTCACCTTCAGACCCCTCGTCGGCGTTGCAGCAATTAGCCCCTCGCATTTTCTTTTTTTAATATATTTTTCGCCTGGCGTCCATGGCAGGCTACTCTACTCACATAATGGAGTCTCCTTTCTCCTCTAATGTCCGTCGTTTTGTAGCTCACCGCATGCATTTATAAAAACGACCGTTGGCTGGTGGAAAAGAGCGAATAATAATAAAAAAAACCTCTTCCCACCGCGCCGGATGCTAGCTTTTAAATTATTTCTTAACACTTGCCCACTCCTAGCTACCCTTCCTACGTGGGAACTCTCCCCGTCCCTCCTTCTCTATCTCTTCTGTTGTGGAGCGGCCAGAAATTTGAGGCAAAATTTAAAAGCGAGTTGGTGGTGTGGAGACTGTCTACATCCCGACCCCCCGCCAGGCTGCTTGATGTGTAGCATTATCGCTGGAGCAGGAGACAGCGGAGACGACGACACTGACAGTTGCATTTGTGATGATGGTGGTCAGGGCAGCGGAGGGTGTGTGTCGGTGATGGGGAGGGAAGGGGCGAGTGCCTGAGAAGAGAAGTAATGGTGTCTGGGGAGGGTAAGTGTCAAAATATGGAAGAATGTGGTTTTCCCGCACTAAAACCCACCCAACCAGCTATCCGAGCTCATTTCCCTCCACCTCAGGTGTCCGTGGTTTGTGAACAGTCGTTAAGATTGTTGTGATAGCTGACGACATACGAGATGTCATGTGACCGACAGTCACCCTAACCCTATGACATTGTTTACACAAACAATTCTCCATTACAGTACATGATGTTACAATGTTGAGTCCCTGTCAGTCACACGCCCACTCCACACAGTCGTCCACCACACACACTGCTTCTTTCACACACTTAAAGGAATAAAGGAGTATCTAGACAACTCAGCTCTCCACGGAAGGGGAAAGGAACACATCATCTGAAGGTTCTCCTCTGCAAGTAGCTTTCGCTGGTGTTAGCCTCGCAAGTAGCCCCACAAACCGAGGCTGTCAGTAAGATAGTCAAGAAGCCATTTTATGGTGAATGGATGAGTCTTCATGGCTCGCTGGGTCGTAAGATGGCGCTAAGCGGTACTTGAGGCGCTAGAAAAGTCAAAGATCATGACCCTAATACAAGCGGAACTTTCTTGTAACTGGGAGCAGACATGCTTCATGTGTCTGTAATGTGGCAGTCGTTTTTAATGTAGTTGTGCTGTGGTTGACATTCTCAGGCATGTCGCAGGCGGAAGTCACGGACTCCACCTTTCTCTGCATGTTGATGATCGAACAAAAGGGACAAAGGGTTATTGTTCTTTTGTGAGAGTAAATATCTTGCAAATGATATAAATAACGAACCAGAGAAAGCAATAATGATTGTCAATCTTTGTAGACAAACGTTTGTCTGGACTTTGTGACGTCATGTCCTGTACTTTTGTGTGTTGGAAGTGATGCTGGTGTGGTTGTGTGGCAAGACAACGGCGTCGTTTGTTCTCGTGGTGTGTAATTGCTAGCATCCATTGAAACGGAAGTTGCTGTTTGTAATCTTTGAGTCACCTCCGCCACTGTCGTCGCTGTGGCAGCTAATGACCATTGGTCACCATCATGTCGCTGTCATCAGTCACCATAATGAAATCATCATCAATCACACACTTGTAGTCGTCACCATCGTCAGCCACCAGGTAGGCGCAGTCAGCGTCGTCATCGTCAAGCACCCGTCAGTCACCATTCTGACGTCACTACCATTGTCTTCGTCACAAAGTCAACTATCATCGGTGACCGTCATGAGGTCGCAATCAAGGTGATCACCTTTAGTCACCATCACCAAGTGACCACCAGCAGGACTCGTCCACTCCTTTAATGAGGGCGTTGGAGGAGACCGGAGCACTTGACTAGGGGACTGTCACAACAAACCGTCTCTCTTCCAGCGCTTAGCAACCCGGAGCCTGGATCACCCGCGTGTGAAATGGCTCCCTGCCTCCAGCACTGCCCGCCCACGTGTGAAATGGCAATCTTTGAGGTCCCCGAGCCCCAGGGCTTAGCTCGTTCTAGGGTTCCACCAGGGAAAAAAATGGGGACCGATCCTTCTCCGTTTTGTCTTGGACACTCTTCTGCCATCTTCAGGTTTCACTCTCAAGATGCTGGCCGCCCCTTCAGGAGCATCTCATTTCACAGGATCTGTCGCCCAGGCCTGTTCAGTCTGCCCGGAGAGGCTGGCGAAAGATGGAGCAGTCGGAGGGGTTGCAGGAAGGAGTGGATGGAGGGTGGAGATGAAAGGGCTAATCGGTGCATCGCTTGGTGACACTATTGTGTTTTTAGTATATGTATGTGTGGGCGTCATTTCGCGATTTGTTTGTGTGTGTGGCGACTTACAGTCCCGATCCATCTGTCCTGCCGGACTGTCATCGCTCAAGTGAAGGAGACTGGCAATGACAAGAGCAAAGTTATGGCGAGTTATCTACATCAAAGCAGATAGAGGAGGGAACAGTGTGGATGCAGGTTCACGGCGGAAATTCACATCAGGATCAGATGGCGAGCATCAGAGGCAATGACTAGGTTGTGCCCAGCAACCAGTCAGACACAACCTTCTGGAATAACCAGTTCATTATTGTTTACCCCGTTTCTCCCTCTCCTCTGTGTGTGTTTGTTCCTGTAGGCACTTGTGTGGTGGCATTGTATCTATATGAGAGTGTATGTGTATGTTTGTGTGTGTGCTTGTGTATGCTAGTGTGCGATCGCGCGCCTGTGTGTGTGCAGTTCCTTGTCTCCTGTCTTCACTCTCTGTTCACCCCTTCCTCTCTCTCCCCCCTCCTCAGTTTTGTGAGAAAGACTAATTGCGAGTCTCTCAGACAGAAAAAATCTAATTATATTGTGCGCAGTTACGGGCGAAAATGTGTCCAGTCGGCCTGAAGTACTTGTACCACTGACACCACCATCCAGGCTGCCCTGCATCCTCCACAGGGTCTTTGTACCACTGTAGCCAAGCCATTGTGCTAGTGGCAGTGCTCAGGATAGGTGTCCTGCATCTTCCACAGAAGCTTCCCTGGCGCTGTAGCCTACTGCTGATCTGCTGATCGTCCTACTGCTTGTCAGTCTGTGGTCTTACAGAACCTGAGGACACACACACACAGTCTTGTGCCCTCGTTCTCGAGACTGAGAGCGAGACAATAGTGAATGCCCACAAATTTATCTCATGTTGCCTATGATACGAACTCTCCTGTTGGTGGTAACCTTGACAACATAAGCCTTTTCTTATATTTTCTTGTCAGGTTTTTATGGGGATGTTGATAGGTAAGTAACTAGAGAAGGAAGGAGTTTTTAAGTTTTGAGTAACACTATCTGCAGCTGAGTTGAGGGATTGATTTGTTAGAAATAAAGTGTTCTGGGTGTGACTGTTACTGGAGGAACTGGTGGTGTAGAAATCTGTGCCGGTATTTTGTGGGGGTCCTTTGACAGAAGTAGATATCGATGTTACTTAAACACAAGTACAAATCTGTGATGATTGGTTTGCGTAGATGTCGGTTTTATTTTGCTGTTTACTCCGACATAGATGACAGTTTCTGGTTGTTTATCTGGGGCTGGAGCTGGCCAGACAAAACACACTAGCAGTCAGCTAAAATCTTTATGAAACTTTAGGAGCTTAGCTGACATAGTGTCTTTAGCACTCAGCTAGCACTCAGCTACCCGGCCTGAGGTCTTACAACTGGTGTTTCCGAGTCTGACCTGTAGTTTTGTCGTTTAATTTTCTGTGTGTGGTCTTGTGTAATGTGTTCTGTCTGTAAGCACCCCGCACCTCGTGTCTGTAAGTAGTCTGTACTTGTAACGTGCAGTCCCCGCCATCTGTATTCTCTCATTCCTGTCCCCACCCTCCACTCCCCAGGTCCATAATGTGCTCCCTGGGGCACAGTCCCTGGTCACCGTAAGGCGCTATCGATCACAGTCTACAGTCTCTAACCCCGGGTTGTCTGCTTGTCTGCTTGTCTGGTCGCCAGTATCAACCACCTCACCAACCAGTTCTTGCCATTGCTTGTTGCCATCGTGACACAAACCGTCACACTTGACTAGATGTGGTGTACACCCGTGACGACAGCAGCGTGTTGGACAGCGTGTTCACATGGACAAGCCTGGTGAAGTCTTGGCAAAGACGAGTCCGCGCATTCTGTCATCTGAGACATCGGCAACGGAATCGGAGGAGTCGTTGGTTTGGACAAAACTATTTTTTTCTGTCAGGAAAGCTGACCTGGTGGGTGTCACAGCACACTAGGATACACGCAACGTGTTCGTTCACACTACATACAGTGTGTGACATCACGTGTTCGTTCACATTACACACAGTTGCACAACATTATGTGGTCACACAACAAAACGCAAAGATATGCCAGTAGGTTTTCAGGGAAGTTTATGTTGAGCCCCAAACTGAATTCTCTTCTTCTTTCTTGTTTCTTTCTCCTCTGATAAATGGAAGCAAACAAATAATGGGTTATTCAACACAGGGAATACAACACAATATCAGCAAGCTACCAGGTTTCCCCTAAAGGATGGTAGACTAATATTTATTGTCTGTTCTGCTGATGTGAGATATAATGATATATGATTAAAGTTGCGAGAAGGGGAAGGTACTGAACACAGAAATACACAGAATCTCTCCTGGAGAAATACACAGTTATTTCTCCTGGAGAAATGAATAAGCTTGTGAATCCCTAGACAAGCCTTGATGCTTCTGATGAGGAAAGAGACCTTAAACATCATCGTGTTACCAAACGTGTCAGAATAATATGAATATTGTCTAAAAAGACTCGGCACATCATAAGCCAGCATCATCAGAGTGTGGCAGTACATAAGTCTATGTATGTGTATGTGTGTGTGTGCGCGTGCGCTGCACGTCCTCGTGTGAGTCCCTCAGTGAATGCATGCGTGAAGTATCTATTAACCCTAATACGATTATCCCACATGATGTGAATACCACTATCATGCCCCAACTCTAGCATCTCCCTCAAGCATGGCCGCCAGCGACTGTCACCGACAATCGACAGACTGGCTGGGGCAGGGTTCATGCCAGGTGTGCTGTATTTCGGCTCCGCTCTTTGACAGCGCACTCACCTGTACCACATCGTCTCCCCCCCAGTCCCCGGTCACCCTTCCCTCCACCCTAATAAAACTCTCACCTCGCTGCCAGCGCCGCCTGGCGCTCACCCTAAGGTCACGTGACCCCGCTGCCGTTTGCATGGCCAATATTCTTTGTCAAAGGTCGCCGCGCGGATACCTCGGTGGTGGTGACGGTGGTGGTGGTGGTGGCCCGTGCGATGCACACTTTTGTCGATGATGTGCGCTGGTGTGTCGTCATTACGAGCCTCGTCCTGTCCTCTTGTCCTCCTGTCTTCCTGTCTGTAGTTTGTCTCCGCGGGCAGGAGCCAGCGTCGTCAGCACCGTCGCCTAATCGATCCCCGTGCGGAATATTTTATCATTTTTTTTTCTTATTATTATTTCTCGAAGGTTCTGACAGCCTCGGCGGTGGATTGAGGGGGTGTGATGGTGGGTATAGACTACGGCGCGTGCATCCCAGCTGCCACACGCACTACACACACACACAGGCACGTTTTGGGGACTGTCTCCAAGACAAATGAAGACCTGCAGGATGGAGGAGGTGTTTTGTGATAGGGTGGGGGTGTGCAGTGATCGTTGTGTGGCAGCGAGTCGCAGTTTCTGCGAAGCTTCTGCCACGGCTCTTGCCTTCAAAGTCCGTACCAGACTGTCGGGGATGGGGATGCGAGTGTGTGTGTTAACACTGACGTCAGCAAGGTATCTAGGACAGGTAGGGGAGTGTATAGGAGAGGTGGGTAACTAGTCTCAGAGTCAAGGGGTGGGGTGTACCGCTCAATTCTGTACACGACTAAACCTAGTGTAAAGAGTTCATTGTATTTCAAGGTGCGAGAATCAAAAAAAAAAAAAGGCGATTGAAGACAGGAAACAAAACAAATTAAAAAAAAAACGGAAAAAAATGAAATTAAAAAAACTTAACGAGATTTTTCGAAAGCATATTGTCACTCAGCTGCCAATTTAGAAAAAATCCTGAAAACTCACAAAAAAGAAGCTTCTGTCAAATATTCATGGCTGTGTGTGTGTGGGTGGATGAGAGACAGTATTCTAGGGTAGATATTAAATATTAATAGTAAGCAGAAGAAAGAAAGGATTTTTTTGATTCAACTGGGGAAAGTCAGTGACACTGGATTTTAAAGTAACCCAATTTAACAACAGAGAAAAGGGACATATCACCTTCCACTTCATTTATTTAGTTAACATAAAATGGCAATACCTTGATTGTCAAGCAACATTTATGTGGTTAAGCTAATGTGACCCTTACGTGTCATTTATGCAAACTTTCTGAATAAATGAATTTGTGTGTTTGTCTGTGTGGTAATAGTAACATTAGTGTCTAAATCTGTTTTTGCATCGCCTTCCGTAGCTTTCTTTCTCTGTTCTGTTTATTATCTTTATGTAATCCTCTTAAACCCATTGTAATCCCTCTCTTCAGCCCTTATCATCATCATTTTAATGTTTTCTGTCGCTTTTTCCCCCAAAAGAACACAAAAATAAATGAAAGTGTTCCTAATAATCGGCTTCGTTCACTGGCTGTGATAGTACGCCTACCTTTCAACAAAAATAAATAAACAAAGAAAATCGGATTACAGGTCACTATCTGATGCTGAGTACCTACAAGTGTATCTTGTTGATCCTCTTATACCTCTAAGTCAGGGACAACAGAGACTTGATGTCGGCTACAGGAATTCAGAAGCAACTGGACCTCTGTGTGTGTATGTTTGTGTGTTTGTTTGTGTGTTTATGTTATGGTCAAAGTGGTAAGTGTCCAACCATATGTGAAAATGGCCATTGCCACTGTCAATCGACAGACCAATGTCCGATCTCTTCTTCATTTGGGGGTGAGGCCGGTCAGTTTGGCAAATGACATGGGATGATAGGCCGAAATCGGAAGAAAAAAACTTGAACAGATTTTTGTGGGTCTGTATAATTTCAAATTTTATATTGATTATTAATTATAAATGATCAAATTCAATTTTGATATAAATTATAGTAAATTGTCAATCTCCATTATCACTTTTTACAACAAGAGGAACTTTTCTAGCATTTTGATTACACCACAGTTCGTTTTTCTACATTTTCGTTGTGCACTTAGTCGTGCAGTTGCATCCAGTGTAACCTTGGCAACGGTCAGTGATGGGAAGATGCGGCGGTTTGTAGTCATTTTTCTTCTGTGGCCATCAGCACATGGAATTTTGGGTATTTTTAATTTTTGGGTATTTAATTTTTGGATTTCCCGCCAGTTCTCGAAATGGCCAGAGTAGCATATACATCGGTCATTTTAAGTACCTTGGACACTGGCCACACCTCTTAGCCGAAGTGCCAAATGGCAGGCCCAGTCGGGAACTGGACGAATTTCGGGATTTGGCTGGTCCATAGCTTATATGCATATATACATGTGCTTAGCAACAAGAGACAGAAGTGAGAAGTATTCATGCTGTTTCTTTCTTTCAAACAGCAGGTCGCAAGTCCTCTTCGTCACAGGACCACTTTGAACCTTAAATTTTCACCTGTCTAAGGTAGAAAGATTGTAAAGACGCATTAATAGATAATTCCATGATGTTAATTCCACTTTTAAGTTTATGTTGATCATTAGCGTCAAGATAATGCGAGTTCGCCAACAAAGAAAGTGTAAATTAGACATGCACAGACTTGACGAACATCCTTAAACGAGCAAAGGAGATTGAAGATATCAGAAGTTTTAGTTACTTGCAGTTCTATCTTTCTGTCTCTCTTTCACACACACACACACGCACGCGCGCACACACTCACACACACAAACATAACAGAAAAAGAACAAAATTAGATGTGTGGAAGAAGTTTACAGCAATCTTTGAAATGTGTGCGTTTTTCCAGCGAGTCATTAGGGGTCTGCATCTAAGGGAAGTAATCTCGGCCGGTTTCTGTTTTTTCACAGGAATGATGAATTGTTTCCCTTTAAAAAGGGCGGCTTGCGTGACAACTATTGCGAGATATTATTTGTTTAGCTCGCGCGTGTGTGTGCGCGCGCCCTACTTTACACGCATGAGTGTGTGAGTGTGCACGCAGGAAAGGGAGAAGAGAAAAAGATTAGAGATGTGTGTATCCTTCACGTCCCCGCCATTACTCACGGCGTCCTGTTGTCTGTTATTTACTGTCTGCTACCGGAAGCGCGATTGCGCATGTCTGGCCGTCCTTTAGCCTTTTCACCACGCGCATTAGCGGCGGGCCGGCGCTGAGCCTGTGACACAATTAAGTCTCTCATTTTCTTGTTTGTCGCCCACCTGACATTTCACGGATTACATCCTCCCTTAGCCTCCGTCTCTCCACCTTTCCGGCCGACACCTTCTTTGAGCTCATTGTTTCTGTCTTCAGTCGTTTTTCTTCGTTTCTTCCTCTCTTTTCTCTCTCTGTTTTTTTTTTCTTTCCTTTCATCATTTCTTTCGAAGACTATAAAACTGTTTCATCGTGTTTTTTTTAAAGTAATTTCGTTCATTCCTTCTTCAAATTGTTGTTCGTTATTTCTTTATTTTATTATTTTTTTTTGTTCATTTTTGATATTCGCTTCTTTTCTGTTGTTTGTTGTTTCTGTTTTTTATTTGTTTCTTTCCTTCCCTCTTTATTGATATTCTTAATTCCTTCCTAATTCACCTTTCGCTCGTTTTTTTTAAATTTTCACCTTTCTATTTTTCGTCTTTTTTTTCTTTCTTTAATGCACCTGTTCTTTTCTTCATTCCTTCTGTTCTTTTGATTTTGATTTAATTCATTCATTCTATCTTGCCTTCTCTCTTGTCCATTTTCTGTTTTCCTTTCTTTGCATTTCTTCTCTTCTTTTTTTATTTTATTCTTTCTTCCTGTCGCTCATTCATTGTTTTCTTTTCTCCTATGTCTTATTATCTTTTTTTTTTTTTTTGTTTCGTCGCTATTCCTTTTTCGTTCACATTCTCCCCTCCTTTTCCTGTTTGACTTTTCACCGGAAGGAGCCCCTTTCAGCCTCATCATCACCATGCCTTGTTTTGTGTCGCCAGCGCCGCCGACGATCACGGAGAGCTCACGCAACATGCTGCAGCACCGGCGGGGGGAGAACATCAAGATCTTCTGCCGCGGCACGGGGTCGCCGGAGCCCAAGCTGGTGTGGCGCAAGGACAACGTGCTGCTGGAGAACTCGGGGCGCGTGCGTGTGGACGGCGGCGAGGTGCGCATCACCAACCTGCACCGCGAGGACGGCGGCATCTACACCTGCACCTTCACCAACTCCGTGGGCGAGCGCGCACAACTCATCAAGCTCGTCGTAGAAGGTGAATCCTTCTCAGAGAGTGCCAGCGGCTTTGAATTGAATGTAGTCTGTTTATGTTCTTTTATAGTCTGTTTTTGCGTTTTATGTCAAGTGGATGTTCTCGTCCTATTGTTGGCAATCAAAACGATTTTCTAAATCGGATCAGGAGGTAGTTTAGGCACATATGTCAGATCACATGACCACGCGCGTTGATTAATCGGTCAGCAGGAAGAAAGGGCGCGTATCCCACCTGGAAACAGGAAACACGTGGGTCACCCTCTTTAGTGATCCCCTTTTTTGCACACTTATCATTATATATTTATTACTTTTAACTCACTGTGTTTGCCTGTTTCTCATAATGGGGTGTGAGCGAAGGAGCCAGTGGCACACATTAGATAAAGGTCGTGACCTAACATAAGAAAAAATAATAAATAAACTAAATTATCATCGCACCACGCAGCTGAGTGATCAGTCTCTTGTCTGTAGTAGTCGTCGTTGTCGTTGAAAATCAGTCTCGTAAGTCCGGTGTCACCTGAAAACGTAAGTATGAGGCAGTCAGCATTTCTGTCTACGTTCAGCATACACAAGGGAGATAACCCCGACAAGAATTTCAAACAAGAGTGATGTCCCTTGAGTACTGTCGCTGGTGTTTGTGTATAGAATATCAGGAAGAAAGATAATGTGAGATATTTTTATGGGTTTATTTGATCGGAAAGTGCTACCATTGTTATGACGCAGGAGGAAAAACCTCTTGGGAGGTTCCAGTCGTGTGTCTCGAGACGAGATTGGAACGCGCGACGATTTCCTCTCGGACACGCTGATCTTTCTCGGCATGTGGCACCTGTTTATAGGTCTGGCTACTTTGCCTGAGCTGCTGGCTCGGCGTCAAACGCCAAAATCTCCTCCCTGTCCCACTTAGGCACGTGACTGAACAGTTGTCACTGCAACTAGCTTGTACCACTGCGCTACCGGGCGCCCCCTACTAGCCGGCGTCTCGTGCTCGGTTGATTATTGCTACTTCCATCTAGCGATGATTTCGAACCTTTTTTTAATTTCATTTAAGGAGAGGGAAGTGGTTGAGAGCTACAATGCAGGAGGTTCAGCAAACAGGGAAAAATATAAAGAAAGCTGTCGATGTGGGAGTCACCACTGCGCCACCACGGACAGCCCCTAGTGGCGAAGGGCAGGTACTATGGGCGGGTCCATGTAGTTAGCAGGGGGTGGAGGTTGGAGTATGTATAGCCGCCAGTCCTTCCCACCCCACCTCTACCCCACCACCACCCCACCCAGCTATTACGACGACGCCGAGGCAGATGACACGATGAAAGACGAGCCGGCTTCTCGCGAACCTCCCCGTGTAACACGAACGTTGTTTTGAAAGCTTCGGGTTTCGAGCATCAGACTTGGCGTCCCCTGACATCTTGAGGTGAAGGGGTGGGAGGAGACAGGTGTAGTAGGGTGGTGTGTGTGGGGGTAGACACGTTCCCACACGGCGTCACCGCACAGGGGTCACCGGGCTTGAAACAGGAGCAGGCAACGCGACACCCCCTTCCGCACTTGCCTATTGAGTACTCCTCCCTCCCAACCTCTCCCCCTCCACTACTCCCGTCTATTTGCCTCCAGCGCACAGGTGGGCGGCGTTTTCTTTTGACAGGCACCAAGACGTTGCGAGATACCTGCGTGTGCTTACCTGACAGTGGCGGCAGCACGCACACCTGGGTCTGTGAGTGGTCACTACAGGCCCCACGGGTAGGGGCTCCGTGCACGCGAGATAGCGCACGCTCTGTGCCTCAGTCGTCCGGGGCTCGGCGCGTGTCGACAGCAAAAGTCGCTAGAGTTGGTGTTGGTGTTACTGGTGTTGTCGCTGTTCACGTGGCTACCTAATTAGCTACTTGTAAGTGTGATGCAAGCACCTGCAGGCTTCGCTTGGTTCTAACGAGGAGCGGGTAGCACCATGGGGACGCAGAAGGGAGGTACACCCAGGCTGCTGGCACTGGTCGTCTTGTTGATGACGTCACCAGCTGGAGGACAGACCACAGGTATGCGAGGTTGTGTATGTGTGTGAGCATGATTATGTGTGTGTGTGACAGTGTTTGGCGAGGGAGAGAAACGGACTGTTGCCTTCAACATTTTTTATCCTTAATCTGTAAAGACTTGAACTTACCTGTCGCGCACCTGGCCAACCTGTACTAATCACCGCGGATGGAAATAACTTGGGGGAACAAACAAGCGCCTGTTGTGACAGACACGGTTGCGGCAGTTAATTGAGGCAGGAAGGTTTTTTTTTTTTAATCTGACATTTATACCATTATTACCAACTCTTCCCACACCGTGAACCGCCAACATTGCTTGTAACAACTGTCAGTCAAACCACCGTCGACACCTCAGCCACTAGCAGGACATTGTTATGATTATAATGGGTGGCACGCGTGGAATGTGGACCCTGTGTGTGTGTGTGTTTACTTCTCACCGTGTGTATACTTGCCATGTCTGCCACTCTCTCACAGTGTGTTTGAGTGTGTGAAACATGAATGTGTGCGCTTGTCTGTGTATGTAAATATGTCAAATGTATGTGTTAGTAAGTCTGCGTGTGCTGTATGTGTTCAGTTGAAACAAGTCCTGTCTAGTAGTGAAAACCAAAGACTGTGGGGTCTACGACAGTTGTGTGTAGTCTCTGGCTAAAAAGTATAAAGCTCGTTTTCTTCTCTCTCTCTGTAATACCCGGCAGTGATGGTCGCTCACGTACGTGGCTGTCCCGGTGGTATGCACAGAGGTCAAGCGAGGCATCAGCACCTGTCATACCTTCACACCTTTGTAGATTGTGTAATTGTTTATATCTCTGTCTCCATCCGCACACAGCTCTTCAGGGGATGATGGGAATGCGGCGCGCGGAGTTTCGGGTTTATCGCGACTCTTGCATCTTCACATCCGGGGTGGATTGTATAACTATAGGTTTATCTGCATTTTCCATCCACAAAAGTTGTCTTTATCGCTCTGTAAAGTGTGTGGTGTTGTTGAGGTGTTAAAAAAAAACAAACTGTGGGTTTGTTGATGTGTTCTGTGTGTCCTTGTGTTAGAAAATTGTGTGTAGATATGTAAACTGTGTGGTGTTGTTGATATGTAGAAAATTGTGTTGATGTATGTAAACTTGTTGATGTATAGAAGATTGTGGATTTGTTGATGGGTCAGAGCTGTGTGGCTTCATTTAGGAATAAGAAGTGAGTGGTCTCGATGGTGTGTAGCAGTATGTATGGGGTCATCGGGGTGTAGAAACACGTTGGCTCATGATGTGTAGAAATATTCGAGGTTAGTAGAAATGAACTCGCCGATGCACAGAACTATGGGGGCCCATCGACTTGTAGAAACTTATCCATGTTATTTTTTTTCGTGGAACAGTGTAAATCACGTACAGATAATTTGGAAAGAGTGGAAACAATTTTCTATTGGAAGTATGAAAACACGAGAGTTGAACCGGAGACTTCACCATGCCCGATATTTTGTAATAAACCAGACACGTGACAGTTGACCTCCCATCGTTGTTATATCCCGCCAGTGACTCGATCAGGTTTATATGTGTAAAAACACCGGATGGTGTCGGCAACTATATCCCGGCAAAGCAGCCAATAGTGTAAAAACAAAAGAGCAATTAAAGCAGTTTGTTGACACCAGGGAACAAGATCACGACAATGTTAATGTATACCACTACTTTGATGTCTACTTTTTCTGACTGGTCGACATAACTGTCAGTAGCTTCACCTGTGACTAGGAAATCCCATCCAGGATTTTTAACTGAGGGTCAGAGAACTAAAGTCAAGTTTGTGAGAACATTTTGCATGTTATGGATGGGGAAGCGATGTGTAGGGGGGTCAAGGTGCCGACAGTGAAGATGGGGAACTCAAAGCGGCCAGCTGCTGGTCCTGTGAAGACAGTTGCACTCGCCACGTGGTTGTTCCGGGGGTTAACTGCCGTGACACGTCATCTCGACCCCTGAATTCCTGCTGTCCGTCAACAGTGTGGGGCTGACCACCCAGTTGGCTATCCATGGGGGTCGGCAAGACAGAAGGACAAATGATTGAGCAGGGAGGAGATGTTGCTTCAGACCACCTAGCGTTAGTTTCCCCGACGACAACAGACTTTCATCTGTTGGAGATGAGGGATGGGTCAGTGAAGACAAATCACGTATGGCCGACGTGCTCAGGTCGGTGGCCCTGGGGAGGTTGGTGTGTGTATGGAAGGTTCTTTTTGAAGGGGTGGGGGCAGGAAAGAGCCCCCAGGCAAGAAAGGCCACTGAATGCAGTCCTTATGTCGTGCTGAGGTTTAACTATTAACGGTGGCCGTCAACCACTGCCAGTCAAGCATGTCGCTATTTCGTTTTCCTCCCGCCACTAAATCCACCACTTTGACCTCGGTGGTTGTGACCTGCAGATATTGGGGGCGTGTACTCATGCGTCACTAACAGGCCCAGTGCACGCCAACTACTGTGCACCCGAAAGAGACCAGATTAGCATCTTTGCACCTGGACTTCAGATAGGGTGGGACCTGAGGGTGTGTGGGTGGGTGGAGCGCACATAATGGCCTTTCTTTCCAATAGCACACATGTTAGAAATTCAGCACTTTGACAACTTATTTCCACTTGAAAGTACACATCCGGTTTTCAGAAATATGTTCAGGTGGAAGCTTGATATAATTTATATCTCTGATCCAAAGGGTTTGTTATATCAAGGTTCTTCCTATTCCTCAATATATTTTTGGACTCTAGACTTGAGAACTTTATCTTACAAAGTAAAAGGTGTCATAAATGTGTACAAATAGAAACCTGATATAACAAACCCATTTGGATCAGACAAAATCATATCAAGATTCTACCTTTATAACACCTTTATACATGTGTAGATGCAATGATCACTTTGATCCTGCCTTTGAAGGTGTGTTTGATGCTTACCTTATAGAGTGTGTGCTTATGTATGTGCCCGTGCATGTAAAGTGCTCTGAAGCTCACCTTTAATGATGGGAAAAGCAAGATAAAAATGAAGAGTATTTTTTTATATCTGTGGGTTACAGGAAGGCCATACATTATGCATTCCCCAAGCAACAGCACAGCCATTGAGGGTCAGAGGATCAAGTTTATGTGTGGGGCAGAAGCATACCCTGACAACATCACCTACTATTGGTACAAGGACGGCACCGACGTGCGAACGTTACCTGTGTATGAGAAACGTTTGACCCTTCCCCCTGATGGTGGATTACTGCTGACAGGGGTGGTAAAGGAGGACATGGGCTGGTACACCTGCAAACCCAGCAATGCAATTGGCCAGGATGAGGCCAGTGCCTACCTGAATGTTACCTGTAAGCTATTTTGGTCTTTGATGCGGTTTGTTTTCCATCTTTTCTTGTACATGTCTGACACCTTTTCAGTGTACTTACACGACATAATTATATTAGTAACAATACAAAGTAGTATAAGGGAGAAGAAGAACTATGCTAATTGTTGAAAGGGATATGACGAGTGACTGCACCTATTCTTTGGACTCCACTCTTTGGCACATATCAGTGGAGGCTTTTGCTGTTTCATCTCAACTTTGCTTGAGTTACTTGTTTATTGAGCGAGAAACATAGTTTGACTGTGTTCTTTCTTTTTTGCCTTTGATATGATGAAGATGTATCATGCACACATTTCAGATATTCTAAAGGTAATTAACTCCATTCTCACTGTAGTCTTCTGTTGTCGATAGTTAAGAAGTGTGAACTCTGTGTATGTGCAGGTGTTCATTCATGCGTATGTGTTTTCAGTGAGAAAATACCATTACACCTTTTTCCTAGCAGTTGTATTCTGTGTTCATAGCCTAGTTAGGTAAAGTACACTTGCTGAGATTCTTGCTGTATATATCTCTCATTACTACTGGGCAAATGATCAAATGACTGTATATCACCTTCCATTGATTTCAGATATTCCAAGGGTGATAACAAGGCAGATGCCAGTCTCAGTAATTTGGGCAAGAGGATTGCAGCAGAGCCTAAATTGCCCTGTGGATGCAAACCCTCCTTTAATAGAGACAATCTGGACCAAAGGTCAGCAGACTAAGATACAAAGCCAAGGTCGCTTTGATATTCTTCTAAACGGCACCCTGTTGGTAAGCGATGTTCAGCAGACAGATGCAGGAAGCTATTCGTGCACCCCAAAATCTGCCTTGGGTCTTGGTGAACCTTCACCTAACGTGCAAGTCGTGGTTAGAGGTAAGACCTGCAAGTTAGCAGAGAGCCATAAACTGGCAAAAGAATTTTAGATGTATTGCTTATAGCACAAAAAATTCAGATATTGCTTATAATTTATACACTAAGGTAATTTGGCAAATGAAACAAAATTGCAGCCTGGGGCTTTACAAGTACAAGCCATGATTCTAGAACCCAAAAAAGGATGTTTTCAGGTGTGTACGAGCAATATTGCTCACAGACTCTTTCACTGGTGAAATAGATTATTTAATGCCATAATATATGGTTTTCTATATACTTGTATATATTTCCATAACAGGAAGTTCTCATTTTGAAGCAAGCTTGCTATGGTTAGCTTTAGGTGAAAGGAAGAACAGCTAAAATCATGGTGTTGGGAGAAATTCAGAATGTCTAGGCCACGAAGGACCTGAGAAATAATGTGCTTAGAACAGATGGAAAAGAAGGGTGGGGAGATTTAAAAAAAATTTTGGCACACAAAATTTGAGACCTGTTTACAACTTCTGCATTGTAAGTTATCTGTGTTGGGACTATCAAGGAGGAAAATAAAGCAATCTGGCTTGGAAGATTTTCAAAATTTGTTACCTCAGTGGAGGTATTCATGGGTTTGTTAGACGCTAGATTGCTTGGTGGGTATCTTGTAGTACAAATATCTTTGGTGCCTTTAAAACTAGGATCCTCAGGAAAGAGCTAAACACATCAATAACTCAGTATGTGCATGTGAAACAATACCGAGACTCGAGATTGTGGGAAAAACCCTTGAATAATGATCGTGAAAAATGGGATCACCTGCGCTCATGACAATCGCACATTCTTTCAACAAGAATTGCCTTGGACTGTCCAGGTTGTTCTGGACCAAGGATTTCAGAGAAGATAACATAAATTACTTCCCACCATCCACATTAACATTTGTTGACATTAAAAAAGCAAACATTTAGGAACAAGATAAATATCACCAGCTACATTCACTTCTAATTATCTTTCATCCTTTTCAACAAATAAAATACAAAGTGTTACCTTGATCAGATGAGGTAATGGCATGATTCAGGAACTGCAGTCATACATCTCATTTGTGTGATGATCTATCCCCTAAATACTCAACAATACCACAATCTTTTCTCTCGTCTTGGTGAATGCTCAAAGACTCACTTCATCTCAACTGTTCCACAAACGTCTCGTACAATATATTATCTCCCTTGTACACAACAGCACACACAGTACTTTGTTTACTTTGTCATACACATCAAGACACAGATGTATCTATGCAATTTTAAATAGCTAGATTCAGGGTTTATATCTTCTGGTAAATGAAAGACAGATGGAAGACATGCAGGAGAAAAAATGGAGTACATAGGTGTATTTTAGAAAAACATGAGAAGAGGGAGAGGCAGGAATCAGGTACATGAGTCATAGTTGGAAGTCTGAGCAGGCAGGTACAGGTGACAGAGAAAGGTATTACCTAGGTAGTACAGGTGTGTTGATGATTACAGGTAACAGACAGGTACATTTGGTGAAGAGGTGTAGGTGATTAAGAAACGTATTCAGATCTTAGTATTCAGATAAAGCATAACATGAGCAAGTCTGTGTTATATTGATTACTATCCAAATAAATATGTAGTAAAGAATGAACTAGAATGGTGCTATAAGGTCAGGTCTAACATTGAGGGATTTGTGCCAGAGACATGTCAATGCTGTCTGTCCCAGTCTCAGCGTCCGTGGTGCCTATAGGCAGAGAACAGTCTTACCTGTTACCTGTGGGTCTTTGTTCATGCTGACGTTTTTCTTAGGATTTGTGTCGCTCCATCGTTTGCTTGATTATTTGCACTTGATACACTGTGCACAGGCAGGATTTATGTCCCATTTTATGACTGCTCGTGACTCCACATACATTTATGTTTTTCAAGACACATGTCACGATTGTCAGCACTTAACCCTTTGTGTGTGTCCAGCAGCACTTACCCCCTTGTATCTCACTCATACAGGTGTGGAGATTTATCCTGCACTATAGAATGGCTTAGTACCTAATTTTGTGTAATGATTAATATGTTATGTTTGGTGATGTGGTCACACCATGTTTTTCAACGTGGTCAAGCTGTGTTTGGCCATTCTCGTGTTTATTATCTTAGACACAGTAGAGCTTGTCCTCCAAAGTCTGTTGGCCATGCAGGTGATGACAGAACACTTGGCATTGCTAGCTATGTATTCTCTCTAGACTTGTGTCACCACCTTTGACCCGATGAAGTGCTGTAAGATGCGTTAAGAACTGTAACAGGTGAATGGCTTTGTATAGAAGTGTGAGCATGCCTTCATTTGACAACTTCTTTTTGTTTTCATAACCATTACATATGTTTCATCAGTACTTTCTGTTTACAAATAGGGCCTGTGTTAATATTTCTGTTATCTATACTTTATAGTATTGTACCTGTTGTAATGCAAATGTTCTGTCTTTATCATACATATACATCCATACTTATTTTATGACATAAAAGAAATTTTGTATGCAGACTTCCCCAGGCAATTTAGCTTTCACGTGATCCTGTGTTAGGTCATTAAATCATTACAATATTATGATTATATTTGTCCAGAATGGTGTGACTAACATAATGATCAGCGTGACTGTGTTGGTTACCTGCAGTTCTGACATAAAGATGACACTTTTTTGAAGGGATGGGCATATAAGGCACTTGTGTAATGTTTGATTAGTATTAAATGTAGTGGCATGTCAGTTGTTGGCTTGTAGATGACTTGTGCTTGGTATTTCTAGTTTTGATTTGTAGATATCACTTGTAGAGAGGTTGCCCTACACTATAAGAAGTCCCATTTTAGCAGATAAGAAATCTGTTTTGCATTCTGAATGGACATTAAAGACAATTTCTGAGTGAAGGTTAAGGAACAAGCCAGCAAGGAAAAACATAATCAGGTTTTTCACATGTTCCTCAGATCCAAACAGAGCATCATTAGTTGCGTTCCCACAAAAACACATTCCTGTTCTCTTGAACAAGAAAAATTCATGGTCCAAATGTCTGTGCCTTAATAGCAGCCTGTAGTGGAATTGCATGAAGTTGTGCAAGCATGTCTGAAGATTCTGCTGCATGTCATTTCAAGATTTGACAGGCATTGATAGGAGACTTTTTTGGGGGAACACCCACAGACATGAAGTTACTGCATTTAAAATGCTTACAGACTTCAAGCACTATTAATCTAATGCTTAGTATTGTAAAAATTCAGATAAAACTGTCGTAACTGTCATGGCTTTACAGTCTGTTGTGTTGATGGCTATAATTTAGATGTTTCATTACTGCTACATTTATGTCTGAAAACTTGCCCTAGTCCCAGACAGAATTTTAATAATAAATTTTGTCATAAAATGTTCAGTGGTGCATATGAGTGTACACTCTCCCGTGCACTCATTGAAAGTGTCATGCATGTGATATTGTATGTGTCAGATCAGATCTGGCTAACACATTTGGTGTTGTGTTAAATTAACTGCATGGTATTGTCTGAGCGGAGAGTACAAGTTATGTCATACATAATGTGTGAAGTGAGTGAGTGACAGATTATGTGTGAAGTGTGTGTGTGATAGATTGTGTGTGAAGTGTGCGTGATATTTTATGCTTGGGGCTAACCCTGCTGAAGTCTTTTTCTTCTCTCTGCTTTCCGGCACTGCAGACAGTCCAGGTAAGGACCGATTGCCCACTTATCTCCCTTCCCATCTCTCATGCTCCAGTTACTTCCCTTCTCAGAACTATCATTTTGTAATGGGCTCTGACTTTTTCTCAGTTTTTCTCATTCTGTGCTCATACATCTGTACAGCTGAGTACAAATGCTTCATAAACATTTGATTGGCTAGTAGGTGTATATTCTATGTTGATTCTGTAAAAATGTATCATTTAAGCATCAATGGGAAGAAGATGAGCTTTTATTTGGTTTTCTTGCTGTTGGTCTCCAGTTTTAAGTTTTAAATTTAGTATACATTCTAAATTGTTTAGTTCTTTTGTGTTGTTTCTCTGTTTCTATTTATAATTTTTAAACATTTGGATTTCTGGACCTATCTAAATATATAATTCTATGTATATACACACCCAACCCTCCATATATATGAAAGAGTGTCATGTGCTTTCTCTTTTGAAAAACACACAAACTCTCTCTTTTTTCTTCTGCTCTCACTTTTTTTACTTAATCAGAAGTGAAATGAATTTTAGGATATCTGCCAGCCTGTAGGTTTGCATGTGTTTGTACCTAGAGGATTTGGCTGTACATATTTATAAGTATCGATACTCTGAAATATCCAGCATTGTGGTCTAGAGCTCCTGGGAGGCATGAGGGTATGGGTATTGTAGCAGACATACTGATAAGAGATCAAACAAGATGGGTGATGTAGCAGACATACTAATGAGATCAAACAAGATTAGTATTTCTGTATTGCTTGCATTATGAAGGCTCAGAAACCTAAGACTTCAAAGCAGAGGGCTAGTAGTAAGAAAACTCCATTTGTGCTTGATTAATAAGGGGATATAAAAGGTTGAAAAGGAGAATACAGAAAAGTAGAGAGAGAAAAATTTGGCTCACTGTGCTAAATAGTAATGAATTATTGATAATTCAGAAAATTAGGGATTAGAGGTAAACAATGGAACTATTCCTCTTCCTGGTTTGCTGAAAGAATCCCTCATTTTTTTCAGACCCTCCATATTTTACTATCCGCCCTATGCCAAGGTATCAACAGCAGGTGGAGGAACCTGTAGTCCTTCCTTGTGCTGCCTCGGGTACGCCAACACCATCCATCACCTGGAAGAAGGTAGGTGCCGTGCACCTTTGTACATAGCTGAAAGTACATGGCCTTGCATGCATGTTTGATGTGCATTCACCTGTATGTGTTTATGCAACTATGTTTTTGTGTCCGTGCATTTGTGCGTGTGGACACGTCCATGCATCAGGGCCAAAGAGACTGATGTGTGCATGTGTGAATGCAGCTAAACTGTATATGTTAAATATTTGGTTTGAGCTTATTTACCATATAATGTGTTTAATATTTGGCATCGGTGCTACATTGTGTATGGCATGCACAGGACAGGTTTGCGATTTAAAATTGTCAACCGATGTAAAAACATTTTGTGCTTCCATCATTTTTGTTAGATATTTTGAGAATTATCTGTTTATTTAATATTTTTCCTACAACAAATCTATATTTTTATTTCTTCATGAAGTGTTTAAAATATTGTTCTCTACAATCAGCTTGACAATTTTTGATCCAGTTATCCATCATGTATATCAATTCTGACTGAAGGCGTATGAATCTGTTTTGGCAGGTTGAAGGCAACATTAATATTGATGGGAATCGTGTGATGATGGACGGGGGGAACCTTTCAATAATCAGCACTAAGAAAGAAGATCATGGGACATATGAATGCGTTGCCAGTAACACAGTTGCAACCATTGTCGCTGTCACAGAGCTGTACATTCTCAGTGAGTTTCACACAGCCATGTGCCACAGCACTGAATATTAAAACTATATTAAATTAGTTAGCAGTCACACTACCATATGCCATTAATCACAGAGTAATACATTCACAGTAGTATGCAGCTTTTTCCTCTGCCCCACAGCTGTAGATTCACAGTGATATGTGATGTACTTACCTTCACATTTGTGACATTCTGCATATTGACAGTAAAAAGAAATCTGTTCGTAAGGGTTAACAGATATGATTTGTAAATTGGAGTGTGTGTTATTTGCATGGGAAATTCTATTCATTGCTGTTTCAAGTTGAATTTATTGATTTACAGATACAACTCCACATGCGCCATACAATATCACCGTCATACCACAACTGTTCTCAGCAGAGATCAGCTGGGCCCCTGCGTTTAATGGTGGTCGATCACAGTTCTACATGTTGTGGTCAGGGTCATTCCTATTTGGTTTGAATTTTTTGTTTTTGATGATTTCAACAGTGTGAAAACACTGAACACTTGTTTTGAGAGCATTTTAAAATTTGCATATAAAATAAATACAATACATTCAATCTAATACAACATCATTACTTTACTGGTTAGTTGAATATTCATCTATCAGATCATTTTGATCTCATAAAAATACTTAACATTCTAACAACATAACAGAATCAGTATGTATACTAAATTAGTTGTTTATTATTAAAACAAAATGGTTGAAAAATAGCAAAGTAGACAGAGGATTTACACATTTTGAAAATGAGAGCAGCAGTAGAAAACATTGCTTTCCTTACAAGTTGCACAAGAGGATCAAGTGGTGTTTGCTCATTTCAGGTTTCGGCCATTGGGCGGAAGCTGGAGTCAACTGACGATTCCAGGGCAAGCAACATCGTTCACCTTGTACAATTTGCAGCCAAACACCGACTATGAGTTTATGGTGCTATCTCGAAATGACCTGGGCAACGGATCCTTCAGTGATGCTGTTGTTGCTCGAACGCTGGGTAAGACAAGTGGAGCCTGGGCTTTGCTTCCCAGTGGCTCATTCCTATGTGGACCCTGCGCTCCACCCATGATCATTAATTGGTGTGGACAGGGTCTTACTAAATAGAGCATGACAATCAGATGACATTAAAAAAACCAGTTATTGCCCTTTTCTTGCCTTTTGGTTGAAAAGAGCTGGAGTGTAGAAGCTGTCTGAGTGGCTAGCACAGATGTGTAGTGCAAGGCCATGTCGCTTTAAACATTCTAGACACACAAATGCTTCTAGTTAGTATATTTCTGATGTCACCCAACACTTTCAAGAGTTTGTTGCAGTTCATATACAAATTTGGTTATCATCATCGTCATCATCGTGCCACATGCACCATGCACTTATATGTAGGGTTGCAGAGTGTAAAATAAGTGCAGGGTGGAAACTTAATGCAACACAAAGAAGAGTAGAAGGAAGTAAAATTAGAAGGAAAAAAATGAAAGGAAGAGAAATTAATTTTCTATTTTGGCAGTCTCCCAGAAGTTGTCTTTGAACTCAAATGTTGTAGTCAGTTGTTTGAAAAGTCTTAATTTCGGAGGTTGCATGCTATGGGAAGATGATGTCAATCAGCCTCCAGAAGTAAGGTTTCTCTTGGTGAAAACTTTTCTCCTACGTAAAAATTCTTTTCCAAGCATACAAAAAGTGGAGAACAGGAAGCATGTATTGGCTGAACTGTAACTTCATGTAATAGAAAGCGACCTAATAATATAAAACATTTGATCAGTCTTTTTCATTAACTATCCATAGAGCACATAACACCTGCAAGGGCTTTTCAAGTGCATTACTTTGAAAAACTAAAACATTGTTTGGGTATAATTTAGTGTGCTTTATTTGTGTAATGCTGCAGGCTTTCTATTCTGACATGTTTTGTTGATTCACAGATGATTTTGTTCTGTGCTGCACACATGATGAGAATGGGTAACTGGAGACATAGTTTCACGTCTGCTAACACCTTTTTAATGTCTGCTTCTGGGAAGGGCAGCACAGTGATGTGCAATAACAGCACCTTATCTCCAGCATCATGACACATGTGTTGCTGCATTGTCCTTGGCTTTGTGGTGTGTCAGCACTTAATCCATGATGTGACATGTGTCAGATGGGGGATCAGTGCTGGCTTGAACGCACCATGTACAGACGCAGCCATCACCATCACTTTCTTGATGATACACTCATGTGAAACTTACAGTTATGAAAATACACTTGTCAAATAAAGCTAATAATATTTACTTGTGTCCCACTGATCCAGCACACAATGCTGTTCATTTTAGTCATTTTTAGAGGAGGCGCCTGTGTTTATTATTTGCTTATTCCTCAGAAAGAGATTGGCCGTGCGACATGACTAAATCAGTAATGTTATGGTATCGTTGTTCTCTGCTTCCAGACCCAGATCACAAGCTGCGTCCCCGCACTACTCTTAAAACAATGGGTACAACTGTCCTTTGTTTTTTGACCCCTGACCTGACTTGACCTTAAGTTATGGCCAGCAGTCGAGCCATACTGCTCATGTTGCTTAGTCTCTGAGTCCCAGATACAAGTTTGTGAGTCTGCTTTCATGGCGTATTTTTTTCCTGTGATTAGTTCATTGAAGATTCAACTTATACCATGGTAACTGAAAATAAACAACAGTTGTCAAGTCTTCAGAGTGTTTCAAAAGCGACTGCTAACAGATGTTTGAAATTTCAAACAAAGCTATTATTTACTGAACTCTCAGTTGCTTTTCGATATCAAGCAAGAACAGTCCTGTTTCAACTATTTTGAGTTTGTATACAAGATGTAGTGCAACAAACCTAAGCTGTCACATACATGCAAGACTTGAAGTGAAGGATTTTCACTGCCATGTGCCCAGGATTTGTCCATGGAAAATTGTTACGTGGGAACTTTTTTTTTACATACTTTGATCATATATTTTGGACAACACTGGTTAGAGAGGGAGGAAAAGGATTTATTTTTTTTGTCAGTTTGAGTGGACTCAAAGGCTTGATGGCTCAGAGACAGACAGCACTGAGTATATGCTGCTGGCCAGTCATGGTCTTCTGGTGTGTTGCGCCCCGATGAAGCTCCATGTCTTTGCCTCTGTGTAATTAGCACGACCAGTCCTTGCGCTGCATAGCCTATGTACTCGCGCGGAGCTGCCATGAATTTTGTAGTTGATTTGTGCATGTTGAGCATGCTAACAGGCTGTACCTGAACCCCGACATTTTTGCTGCAGATGTTGTTTTCTCTCTCTCTTTTTTTCCTTTTTTTGCATGCCACGATGCTCATGCCAATTTTTGTTGTTTATTTTTTCTTTTATTTTACCATGTTTATATTTTGATAATGTATATCTTGATCTTGTTCTGTCTACCAGGCATGACATGAAACCCAATCTGCATTACTTAGGTTGCTGGTGTCTCACTTTGTCGAAGGAAAAACCTTTTGTACAGTTGTACAGTCTTTTAAAGAATGTATCCAACCTTTCTTCGTGTTTCATTTTGTTTGTGTCTTGTAGTTTTATGTGTTGGCTGCTCTCCAGCGCAGCATGTCCCTGCGTTGACGTGGTCCACTGCATCAAAGAGCAGCATGTTTCTGCGTGAACTGTTTGCTCTGCAGTCAGTCCCTGTGTTACATGTTTGCTGCGCCCATACTGCAGCAGTTAGCTGTTTTGTGTCTGTGGATTCATATACCAGCATTTGTTGCTGTGGTCTGTTGTCTGCTGCATTGTATTGCGGCACTTTTTGTTGTGATGTGTTTGCTGCATCAGTACTTGCAGCACTTTGGTGTAACCTGTGTTTGCTGCATTATGTTGCAGCATGATGTTTCTGCTGTACTAATCTGCAGCAAGTACTTTGATTTTGTCTCTGGCATGTCTTTAAAAAATGGTCTACAGTTAGCTCTGCCTACACAAGAAACAGTCAGCTAAGATGTTAAGTGTATTGTCAACAAAGCAAAGAGGATCATTTCAGTAAGAGGAGCAAAGAAAAGCAGGAATTGTGTTGAAAGATCATTTGTGAAAGGGGTAATTGATATTGCAGCTTGTAACAGCCAGGTGGTGCAAAGACATATTTACACACCCTGTGATCACTTGCACTATGTTGTTAAATGATGGGATTGCTGCTTTCACAGGTTTTAATCCAGACATGGTCACTGCCTTGCCCACTGATGCCTATGGTTCCACCTACATCCCTGAAGTTCGTGAATCCTTAGGTACGTTTTTACTTTGCCATGGTCTGCAGGGGTTTTCAGTGATGTTAGGCAGGAGGCATGGATAAAGTGGATGATTGACACAGAGATGTGGGAAGTTTTTTCAGGACCTATTTCCTCTTTTTAGCATTTATCCTGCACAAAATGATGTATTTATTAACATGAGACAGATGCAAGTGACAGAACTGTGGTTCCTTTGACTAAAAGGGGAACAATCCTTTTTTTTGATAATTAATATAAAATATTATATTTAATAGTTACATTGTCACAGTTTCATGTCAGAAATATCCTCTGCTTTTAAAAGGCAGACTTCTTTTATCTTGTAAATGGAAGTTCTTATAGATTCATTTTTTTAAACAAAACTTGTCAATTTTACTTAGTTTACAGACATTTTACTCATAGATTTGATGATTCCTTAAATATTTCATGTCAGCGTCATGCAGAGTATGTGTATTATGATTTTAACTGCTTATTCTTTCACATCAAGGTGACATTTATTTATACTGATGTTTAAATATGTTGTGTGGCTACTATAACCCCTATCACTGTGCTGGTGGAAAATAAGAATTTTACCCGATATTTATCAACAGGTCCCAGGCCAACACCTCCACGCAATGTGACGACCATGCGGCAGGGTGACCGTGGCATCCTGGTCAGGTGGAACCCACCAGTAGACCCCCCAGTCCCAGTGTTCTGGTATGTTGTGGAATACTTGGCCAGCAACAGCATGGTGTGGCGCCAGCACAGCACAAAAGTTCTGGCATCTGGAGAAACACAACTGCTGATGGAGGACATGCCACCTGGGGTGTACCAACTGCGGGTACTCGCCTACAGTGTCCTGGCCTTCAGTCAGTCTAGCAACATCGTTACCATAGAGATTCCATCAGGTGAGATGTACAGATGCACTGCTGTAACTGTGACTGCCTATTATTTTTGTTTAAATTCTTTAAGTAATGTACTTAAGTATCACATGCACACTGTGAATAAAAATCCATCTCACTTTAGTTTGTAATTATATTAAGATAACAGAGAACATATGAGCAGCTAAGTGTAACATACAAGGGTGGTTCAAAAAAGTTCTCAGCCTTAGCCAGAAGGAGTTACAGGAGCAAGACAGTTTTTCACAATTTTTCTATATAGTCCCCTTTGACTTCAATGAAAGTAGTGTTGATACACTAACTCTACTGCCTAACAGAAACAATGTACACACTTTACCAGTCCCGAGGTGTTTAAAATCATAGATGCCTTCATTTATTGTGTAAATCTCTCTCTTGTCTCTCTCTTGTCAAGTTTTAAGGCAGTTAGAGCTAAGTATTAAACAGGTATTGGTGGCTTTTCTCATTTTCCCCATGCTGCTCAAACAGGACCAAGGAATAACCATGCCAACACAGACTCTTCTACTGGTATACAATGTTTTAAACAGCCATCATTGTTGGTCATTGTTGATCAGTTATGACACAAAGCTTTTCCATGTAAAGGCTTCATGTGCTGTGTGTAATGTTGCTTGTGTTGCAAAGATCCTAGATGCTGGACTGTTCAGATTCAGTGGTGGGACACTGATGGTCAAAGTGTATATTGCACAGACAATTGTAAACGCTTATCGTGACTTGCAGAAGACATGTATATCTGCTTGACAATATTATAATTCATAGCTGGAACACAGGTGATGGAGGCACATTGTGTGTTGTGCTGTCAGATGATAAGCATGCATGTTATAGAGCATGTATTTAGGGCTGCACCGTTGCCATAGCAATTTATTGGGCCAGGGAGGCGCCTGTGTTGTGATGCAGAAGGTAATCAGGATTTTGATGTCGCAAGTGTCACAGGACACTTAATATACAGAAGGCCATGTTATAGAACAAAGGCACAGGTTCTTCCAGAATTTTAAGATGTTGGTTTTAAGTTCATGGGCAGATATAGCCAGCTATGTACCGGCTAACCAGGTTATTAACCAGTAAACTGTAAGATTTTCTGGACAACATAATTATTTGATTTTACTCTTTCTCTTTATTACCTTTATCGCTGAAAACTGTCAGCCAAGCTTTCATTACTGTGAAACACTAATTGTTACTCTTGTTTCTGTTTTTCTTTTCACTGTTATAAAATGTTTTAATGGTGTAGCCATTGCCAGGAAGTTTTCCTGCCTTCAGTTTTACTGTTGGTGAATTACTATTGCCAGATTTGTAGTGTTTTCTGTTGCCACTTTTGAAATGTTGTTGACATTGTGCTGTTTCACATATTTTTGTGGTATTTTCCCAAAAGATTTAGTAGAGATTATATTTCTTATTAGTCAAATAAAACCAAATATTGACAGTGATGAAATTTACAAAATAAATTAGTGAATAGTTTTCAAGAATTCAACAATTACGTAATGATACAGAAAAGGAAGGCCTTGTTAATGAGTGGTAATAATTTTTATGTCGATAACTTGTTAAAGAAAAAAGTAGACCAACAGTTCTGGTTACCTGTTCATCATTGTATGATTTGTGTTCTTTATGATTATGAACATAGCTGTGATAATGGCAACCTTCGGGTGTAAGCATATCTTTGATAATTGCAACCTGTGACTGTGAACATTGCTGTGAAAATAAAAACCTGCAGGTTTGGTATCAGTTGGTGGTGCAAGGAGAATGTCAATACCACTGTCAGGATGCATGAGGATGTGATATGCCTGCCTTGTTAATGTGCATGTGTCACAGTTGTCTTGTGAAACATTGGGAAAAAAGCAGCATAAATAACTCATAAATGACACAATGTGCTTCTCATCTCAGATGGGAGGCTGATCCCCGATGCTATGATTGGGGGAATCGTCGGGGGATTCCTCTTCCTTCTGGTGGCTGTTCTACTCAACAACAGTGGCCATCATCCACAGCCGCCGCAAGGGAAACAAATCTAGAGCAAATGCCAATTATGGTAAGTTTTGTATTCAACCTACAGCAGTCAGCGCTAGAATGTTCTCTTCAACACTTCAAACGGGTGCGATCCGTCACCAAACACTGTTTTAAAATTATAAAAAAAATACAACTTAACAGTGGGTGGTCAAGAAAATGCTTTTAAAAAGTGAAATGCCCCCATATGCTTACATCAGCATAGGAAGGGGACATATAGACTCATTCAGCAATCCATGTAGATACATTAAACACACACATGCATTCACACTTGTACACACACACAACACTATCTTTTCCCTCATGTACTTGTTGACTTGCTCACTTGACTCACCAAAAAAGAAACCACTTAAGTACGATGGCCACCTCTAAAGTGTTAGTTACCTTCAAGCTGTTTTCAAGAGGTGGACCTATTGAACACTGGTATTTCATAGAGCCATCATTGTGTTAAATAGTGTTTAACATTTCACAAGGTTCTAATCTGAAATATTTTGCTTTCAATGTATTTCAGCTGATGTGACTTATGGAAAACCAGAAGATGTAAACAGTCGCCAACAGTACGTACAGAGTTTATGATGAGCTTTATTATGTTTAACTAACTTTTTAAGTAGGGGAATATGATGAGATTATAAACTGTACATGTTGTTCAAACATACAGTTCTAGAAGTAACAGTGATGTATACAAGTTCTATGACGTGGTGTTAAGTCTCTGATAGCAATCTTGATTGTCAATACCAAGTCCTAGCAATACAAATGTTAAGAGCTGATGTGAAACAGTAACTTGCAGGTTCCTAGTATTAGAAAACATATTTATTTGTTTTAGCAATCAGTTTACAGAGTTAGAGGTTGAGGTTATAAATATGTCAAATTTGCTCAGTTATCCAGAGGTTAATACGATGCTCTGTGCTGTTGTATAAGGCACCTAGCACTAGGTTTGGCACAAGTGGAGTTGAATCCTTAAAATTGCTTGAGGAAAGTAGAGTTTCTTTAAAAAAGCATAACTTTATGGAAAAATTTTGTATTGGCAAAAGGGTTAGATGATGTAGAAAACAATGTAAATAAATTTTAGGTGGGATATGTAAAATAGATTTTAAAAGCACATTTGAAGTTGCTAGACAACTTGATATCATTGTTTATACTCCCACTCTCCTTACCAGTAATGAAACATTTCAGTTTGTTATTTCCAGTCATTAAACTGTATTTATGACATAGCCATCAGTGACCTGCCGTGCTGCATGCAGTAGATGTGAATTTCTAACATCTTTGAAAAAAAAAAAGCTAGAAAAATCAACTTCATTCTTGGTGAAATAAACATGCTTCTTATTTTTAGTTTGAATGGACATGATAATACATTTAGTTCTTGTCTTACAGTCACTGGCCAGGCATGAGTCTGTAGCCAACTGGAAACTTAAAACAGTTTATGTGTTTAAGCTGAGAACATCATAGTACACAAAGATTGCTCCCTGATGAAGACGGTGATGGTGATAAGAGAAAAAAAAGAGTGATTAAATGTATTTGCAGAATGTATTTTTTTAATGAGAATCAGTCACATTAGGATGTAGGTAAAAGGCTGGATAAACTATGTAGATAGAAGTAAAGGTGATAGGTCAGACGCTTGTAAGTACAAGAGTCCAAAGGAGCTCGAGAATCATGGGATACTTCACATAGTTGGACTTGAGAAGTTGCTTAGTCTTCCTGCTAAACATGACTTGAACTTGTTTCCCTTTACATTGTCTAAGAGTTGTACTTTGTGAAACATTGTGGTTTGTGAGATGACTTGCAATTGATGTGCATCTTGACATTTTTTTCCAAAGGGTTTCTCACCCTTTAATTATTTAATTAATTATCAAGGTGAATGATACAGGTTGTCTCCCTTGTTTTTTTCATGCACACAGGAGGAACAGTAGAAAAGGTAGCAGACGAAATCAGCTTGCATGGTGTTACTGACCTCTTGTAGACATTGTTCCCTTATTTGCTCAGTTTGTTATTTTTTTATTATTTTTATTTTTTTTTATAGTTGTGTCTATGTGTGATCTTATTTCCTGTAGGTCGGCATCCCATTGAAAAAGAGTTGAAGGAGTGCTCATGTCATCCTAAGGAAGGATTGCTAAACCTTAAGTCACGACCAAAAAATAATCTTGAATTTGCTTGAGTCAACCGTTATAGGCAAAGTTCTTTTGTATGAAAGATTTGTAACTTAGTCCCTTTGGTATCTCAAATGAAAAAAAAAAATCTGTCATTGATGAACTAGGGGGAAAAAAAACTTTGATGTTCAGACACATCAGTCTGTGGTGATGGAACTTTCAAATTAGTTTAGCGTGTTAGGGGGGAGTCCCAAAGTCTAGTCGCTTAGGTGGAAGATTGAGATGATTAAACTCTGCCTCTCAGATGCTATCTCATAGACATGGAAGCTACCTTTAGTTCTGCCCCTACAACCATTAGGGAATGGGACCATGATCTTGTTCCCTTTCTACCTTTACAAGTTTGAAAATAACTTCTGTAGCAGTTGTCCACTTCTGTGGATGTCTAATGCTGATGTAGCTTTAGTCACCCAGACTTCACTAATTGTAACTTTGGAATGCAGTTGACCTCGTTTCATGTGAGCATCTTTTTATGGGGAGGCTGTGTTATTAACCCAAGCTGTTAATACAGTACAGACAACAAGAGTGAAGGTCAGATTATTTCAGATCAGACAGGCCTCTGTAGTTCAGTCCTCTCGTTTCTCTTTTGTTTCTTGCATGCTTGGGTAAGAGCAAAGCTGGTTTTAAAATGCCTTCTCTGTTGTTTTTTTTATGGCACAATGCAAATATGCATTTGTGGCGTCCTTGCTGTATAGTAGCTGTGGTGAACTGTGGTGTGCAGTGTGTCAGGAATGTGTGCCTGTGGTTGCTGTGATCTTGTTTTTGGGCTTATATTTTTTCTTTGCAATTTATCTTTCATTTATTTGATTAAGCCTTACATTGTTTTATGTAGAACAGTGTATATTTTTGATACACTTTGTGCTGCCTGAGTTTGATACCTGCTTACATGTTATGTTTCTGTTACAGACTTTTCAGCTGTACCTATTGATAGCTAGAGTAGTAGTCGTAATGTGTGAAGGATGGGGAGAGTGTTGTATCCTGGAAACATGCTGGGAAATTCTTCAACTTCACTTTCTCTATGATTGCTTTTTTTAATTATTATTCTTTTAACCTTAATACCTTTAAAATCTGCACAAAATTTTTATGATAATAATACTAAAATTCACTGATAACAAAATTTATATCCAAACTTATGCACTTTAAACACATGAGGAAAGTTATTTAATGACAAATAAAGTATCAGACATCTCATTTACTCCTCATTCACATCTGTATAATGACATACACACGTGATGCACACATAGACGCCACACAGTTTTCACACACTAACAATACCTGTCTCTGTAATATTTGAACAAAGTGAGACATTCTAGTAAGTAATTTTTTGATTGCATCTCTTTAACTGTTGTGAATGTCACTAAGGTCAGGGTATGAGATGACTGGGTAATAACACTGAAGAGTGGTGGGTCAGTGCAAACAACACAAAACAGACTCTTTGTTGGTTGTATAGAAGAGAAATTCTCTAGAGTATGTGGCTTTTCATGTTGGTGTCCCATTCAGGAATGCATTGTGATTCTGATTTGTCAGGGAAAATGATCTGCATCTTTAGATGAACCACTTGCGTCACTTTTGTTGCTGTGAAAAAAAAAGCTTGGTAGGAAATGAGTGCTGAAAACATGATGTGATGTGGTGTTTCAGTCAAACTCCGCCAAAATGGGATCGCTGGCAGCAGAATGGAGGAGGAGACATTGTGACGTCCCTCAGCAACACAGACTCCATCTTCTTCCTGCCACGCACCAGCAGGACTTCAGATCTCAAGTCTGCTTTCCATGACCCTTGGCTGTATAACCGTGACCTCCCCATGCACATACCTGACCCGGCTTATCAGGTGAACAAATCCCCGCCACTCCCTCCATCATACTTCTCATCTGAAGCCTTCCTCACCCCCAGACCGTCAAGCCAGCATCCTTCCCAACAGGTACCCCTGCACCATGACACTACCAGTCCTGCTAGTCACGGTGATGGGAGACTTACGTTAAAAAAGCCTACACCAGAATTGCCCTTACTTCCTGATGGGAGACAGTTTAGTCCACAAAGTCCTTACTTGCAGAATGCTGACTTTTCTAACCCACAGTTTCCCTCACATGATCGCCACCCAGACAGAAGTGTCCACAAACCTCGATCACGTTCACACGTTCAGAATAGTCCACGTGATCAGCAGTTTGTTCCCTACCCAACTTCTCCTGTGGACAGTCACATGCCTAAAGGATTGCAGCACAGCTATGATGGCCCCTATCATGGTTTCCATAGTGATGACGATGACGATGTCTTTGGTCCAGGCCTACAACCTGCACCTGTGGGCCCTGCTAGCTTGCCACGTCACAGTTCCTTAAAACCAAGCCAGCAGCAGACGTACCTGACAGGGGAGAAGGATGCACCAGTCTTTTCACTGAACGACATCAGCTCAGTTCTGGACAGCCCTAAAGCAGAATGTATCCAGCCATCCTTTGCAGAATGCGTCCCAACATTATTCCCCCAACAACCCTCAACACAGGAGTCCTTCAGGTCACCACCACTTGGCCATCCTGGAGTTCGTAGACAGGAAGGGAGGTCACCCCAGCAGGAGAAGCCTCTGGCTCAGGTTTGGCCATCACCCAAGCCTGCTGATGAGAGTGAAAGCAGCACCAGCAGTGGGCGGCCGCTGGGCTACACCCGGGATCAGTTGCACAATACAGTTGACCGGGTGCGCCACACATCCCGGCCGCCGCTTGTTGGACCAGAGCAATATCTGGATGTCACCGCGCAAGGATTACCTCCAGATTCTGGATCATACAGAGACAAGGCTGTGGCCAGAGGAGTCCCAGGTGCACCTGGTGCTGGTTATGATCTGGGTGCCTATGGCGCACCTGTAAAGCCTGCGCGGTTGCATCCTGTTGCAGTCGGCAGATATCCAGAAGACAGCCAGAGTAGTGGCATCGGCAGCAGGAACACCTCTCAGAGCACCAACAGTTCTGCAGCGGCCACGATCCAAGCCCTCAGCTGCATCCACCAGCTCTCTGTTTACGCCGCAGGAATCCTTCCAAGACGATGATTACTTACATGACAACTTGGATCGTTCCAGTCTTCGTCGTGACACGTCTGCTGATGAGAACTATGAGTTCGACTCTCTTCCAGCTTTAGAATCAGATCTGCTCAGTGATTTGAGGAGATATTCCAGGTTGTCTACAGCAGGGGGAGACTCACTTGGTGTTCAGCAGGGTGATGTTGTGCAAGACCTCTATCCCAAGCCTCGCCATCCGAGCCAGTACGCAGATGCAGCAGAGCGATTTGAACGACTGCGCGAAGAGTTTCATCAGTATCGCAAACAACAGAGTACCTCACTGTCTCCTTCATATTATGAGCAGCAGCCTTCATATCCAATGGACAGTGAGATGTTGTGAGTGTAATGGTGAGGACAGGCTGTGTCAGTCAACAGTAGCAAGGTCTGGTGCAACATTTTGAGGGAGCAGCAGGAGAGTTTAACTGGATACCTAGTTATTCATGGCAGGGTGCACTGTGGCAGCTGACATCAGATTGTTAAGAAAAAAAAGGATGGCTGGGTCTTGAGGATGAATGTGACCAAAGGGGGCCTAGAGCATGTTTCCTGAGGCACAGCCGTATAGGGTGGATTTTGCGCTTTATTTTCTGAATCGCCAAAGTGCAGGATGATGCCATGTTAATTTTGTGAAATGCCGGGTTCTGAGACAAAGGTAGGTCATAGGACTTTGTTTGATGAGCCAAGAGGATCTGGTTATCCAGTAGGACTCTGACATCTTAGGAAGGTGCAGTTCACACACATGGTTGTCAAAAAACCGGGGCATGTATGAACAGGTGGATACAGTGTGAGGAAACGGAGGGGGCGGGGCAGCACCTATTATCTGTGGTGTGAACGTGATCTCCTTGAATGAGGAAAAACAAATACTACCAAGTATTGTGCCTGCAGAGTTTGTGTTTGTTTTCTTTTTGCATCTCCAGGATCATCTGTTCACCTTTTGCATAGAGAGAGTGATGAACACTGCCATGACGGCACCTTTGCTGTACAGCATGAGGCTGCAACAAGCATCATAACATTGCCGTACTGTTTAGAGGACTAGACAGATTTGCTGGCGCTGACTAAAGTGACTGTAGGATGTTTGTGTTCACAGACTTGTAGCATCTTCAATGGGGCAGTAGACGATGGTTTACTGGCATCATGTGACTGAACCAATGGTTTATTTACTTAAAAAAGTGATCGCTTAAACCAATTTTTTTTTTCAGAATAATTGATTCAACTGATGGTTTGCTGGCCTGAGGTTACTAATTAAACTGATGATGATTTACTGCCATGTCAGTGCTGTAGTCATGACAGTGACAAGCACACTATTTATATTGTACTGCCATTGTGTGATTGCTGCAGTAATTGTTGTTGCAGTTTTTCACTCAGCTGAACCAAAACACTGCTCTGATTGTCACCAGAAAGTCCAGTTAAAAAGTATTGTTTATATCTAGGTAAAAATGTTGAAAGTTAAGCTTTAATTTTTGTTTCCAGCTGTGCTGCAAGACGAACTGACCATACAGCACTAGATCAAGATTTGTGTGGTTTGGGAAAGAATTTCTCAGTGATAAAAGTATTTTGTTTTGTCGGTTTTTGAAAAAAAAAGAATGACTTTGCTTTTAGCATGTGTTGAAACATCTGCTTTGCTCATTTCTTTACCATTTATTTAAGTTGTATATATGGCAAGAGCTTATTGTGGCTGAGCCTGTAATGAAATATATTCAATTTTTTAAGTTGGACCAATAGTTATCAGGCTTTTTTGTTGATTTTTTATTTGTGACCTCCTCCAACATCTCCTCAACTTAAACCAAAGTTATTTTCTTTTGCCATAATAGCCACATTACTCCAGAGAACAGCAGAAAAGTTTTAAAATATCCGTCCTTTCTTCCATTTGTACACACAAACACACATACACTGATTCTATTTCTGTTTTTAATGCTGAGAAAAGTTTTTCAAAGAGTTTCTATTGACTACAGTTGGTGCACACAACACCAGGTCCTCTCCACTCTAAAAAAATATTTTATTGGTGTGTCAACAATAAAATGTAGGTTTACTGGCTTGTCTATAATAATCTGCTGACTGGTGAGTCTACATATTTTTTAAAAACAAGTCAGTATCCATCATGCAAATGCAAAATTAAAACTAGAGATATTTAAAGGTAAGCAGACCAAAGGCCTTTCATAATCAAGCTAACGTAATCAAGTTTGCTAGACTTACATGCAAAGAGCACAGAAAACCAACGTTAAGGGCACTGAAACTGTGGCCAGCATGTTGAGCTAATGAGTTGGCCAAAGTATGAATGAGAGTGCGAGACTTTTAGAGGTTTGGCTTTTCCATCATTTTGCCTTGTTAAAAAGATAGGGGATGGACAAAATCCAGTCAGGTATATGAAAGTAAACATAAATAACGGTAACAAGATCAGTCGCTACAGACAGGTGGCTAAATTTAGTTGATTCACTGAAACAACTGCGACAGACTTGAAAATCAAAAGTTTTCTCTTGCTTACTAGCACATAACCACACATATACCACGAACACATGGCATCCTTTTATTTGTGTAGTGCAGATTGTTTGCAGAGTCTGTACTTTTCAAATTTTTTTAGTGTGTCATAACAATGAACTACAAATTTACATTGGTTTTACGGAGCATCTCTAAAATTGTACCCATTGTACCACAGCCGCCATTGTGCATGAGAGAACTGCCAAGAACTGTGGACATTCAAGCATCACTAAGCATGTGGATGTCTGGTGTCAAATGCTGAGGAGGTTTGTGTAGACGATGGGGGTCAAACGCTGCTGTGCCATTGGTAACTATTTTTTTGCTAGAGCTGTCTTGGGCAAGGAGTAAGGCTGACTCAAGGATTTGCTGTGAAACTTGAGGACAGAGTCCGAGACAGTGAAAAGCATGCGAAACACACTGCCATCACAAGCCATAAACAAGTTGTGATATTTTTCTATTTAGACCTTTCACTATGTGATTTTTTTTGTTGTTATTGTTTTCTTATCAGTCAAGTGGAGATTGTTGTTTGGCGTTCTCATTCGGATGGAATGCTGATTACATGCCAAATGCTCCAGCAGGAATTCATGCCCCAAACTTGTGTTGGCACATGAAGGGATGTGCATGTAAAGTTACCCATGGTCTGATATGTCTTATACACACGTGGACAAAGCATGCTGGATGAGCCGTGCAGTAAATAGTATATAACAGGCATCCCGTGCAAGATTAGTTGCACGGTGCACTGAATCACTGAATTTTGTTTTTGTGGACAGATAGTCTAAAGTATGGTCTTGTGATAACAGTTTAGCAGCTAGATTATCACAGATTTGTGAAAGGAACCAGTCTTGTGCTGAAGTTGTCTGGTGGATGGTAAGTTAAAATGAAGCTCGTGATATGGGAGAGTGGCATCAGGCCAGTGAGAATGGTAGGAGTGTCTATTCCTTTTGTTATGGCATCGGGCTGCTCTTTTCATTGAAGGACATGCCTTTTTGCTGTTATGCTAATGAAGTAGGTTGGCATCTTTAGTGAGGTTGTTACGATATGTTTCAGTGAGGTGGTCTTTTGTTTCTGAGGTGGGTGTCATGTCTGGCATTGTTTTCAGCAGAGTAGATATAGCAGGCCTCCTTAAAGTATGTCAGTCCTTTTTCCTTTTTTTTCTTATTTTACAAACTTTTTTTTGTGGGATGGTAAGGGTTCAATATTCTTTGGTGTTTGATAGTACAGTATTTCTGATTGTATTTTCCGAAGCTGAGTTCTTTTCAGCTCACCTGTCTTTATCCTAATTGGTTTTACCCCCCTGTGTTACTTGGGCTTGGAATTTTATGAAAAAAATGTTAACCACAAGGAGTAGTTGGGCTTAACTACACCACGGTCCAACAAGGTTACTACAACTGAATTTTCAGGTTAATCCTAGTTGCAAAAATTTCAAGCTCAAGTAGCAGTCAAAGCTGTTTTTAACATAAAATCTCCAGCCAAGTAATTTTGGGTGATTAATGCCAATGAGGGTAAGAGAGAGATATATATATTCTCTGGGTGTAGTTCATGGAGAGGCAAGTACCTGTGAATTATGACAGATTACAGATGTTTGCTGTACTGCAGCACCTTAGACTGAATTTTGTAATTCTTTGACACCTCACTAAGCCACCTGTGCAGCATTGCACTTGTTGGATGAGAATAATTCTGCCGCTGTGTAAACATGTTGCACCACTATATTGAGTGCATGAGCTGTACTGCTGTATGCCTGGTCATACGTATATCATACTGCGACATACATCACCTTGTTGTTGCACAACATAATCACTGGTGCAGTGTAGCATCATATCACATGGTTGTATAGCACTTGACATTGATGAGGATCCTTTGCAGCATATATAATGGAATGGCTCTTTTGTATTACAGCATACATTACAGAATGGTTGTGTTGTAGGGGATACGTCACTGATTATATATGCTGCTTATTGAATGTGTGCTGCTTGTGTAAATATCTTGGCTGGACAAACCCAGTGTCTTCTTCAATACTGTTGCTGAAAAATGAACAGGAATCAGGGTGTCATATCTTTTTCAATAGCAGGATATTTCATTCTGCGTTTACTAAAATGTCCTCAAGCATAAGACATTTACCCATAAGCAGATTTCAAGAGATATTTTTAATGAATGCAGGGCAAGGAGTTAAAAATGTAGAAACAGTTGTTCCTGCAGAATTTTTACCTCTGAGTGCATAATGATTCAGTATCATCTCCTGGCTTGAAATAATGAATTTTAATGACCATGCCTACCTTGGATTTGAACTTGCATGGGGTGACAGCAAAACCTCCAAGATGAGAATTTTGTTTTCATTTGGGGCAACGACTCCATCATTATTGCATTGCGTACTTCCCGTTTCACTTCCTAAGCATCTTATAAAACAGAATTATGTCTTGTCCTTTAACGCTGACGGTGAAAGAGAAAGGTTGTAAAGCCCATTTTTAGGCATGAAGAGAGACTTACCTACTTATGTAGACTGTTGTACTTAGGTGTACAGTGCAGCTAAATCCTAGACTATTCTGCAGCCAGGTTGTGAATGCATTGTAAACAGTGTGCTTATGCTTTGGATGAACTCTTTGTCGTCACACAGTTTGCTAATCTTTAGCCTTTGTACCGCTTGTTATGTGTGCTGGTGTGTGTGCGATGTGTGCACACATGTATGGAGTTTGCCATGAGTGGTCAAGTAAAAGAATGTATGTGTGTGTGTATATGAGCACGCATGTGTGGATGCCTGTACAGGATATTTCAAAGCATTGAATGTACACACAGGATTTTTTTTTTATAGCACTTCACACAAACTGCTCAGTTTGTTACCCAACAAACCCTGTGTTGTTTTTTTGTGCATTATTGTAGGCTGGTTCACAATACATATCACAAGGTTAATGTTTGGCTATTTGGTTAGCCTGCTCTGCCTATATATATATTACACCTATATCGAGGAGGCTGGTATGACTGCGTAGGGTATGACTCCACTATATATATATAGGGTCTGCATTAACCTAGGTCTCGTGGAATGTTTTAAATTCTCATCATTGATAACTAATGTTACTTGGAAAAAAAAACTAACATTAAAAAGAATTATATTTGTTGGCTTAATTCCACAATGAGAGTGATTGCCCTGTGTGTTGACAGCAGGAATACTGTTGTTTTTTTTTTAAAGTGTGGTCCCTACTTAAATTTTGATGTGCAGCATTGTCTGGATTTGTGAGGGGAAAAAAATCAGCATGCGGGTTTGATCTTTTACACATTCCAAGTGAACTGGATGCATTCTTTTAGGGGAGCTAATTCACTTAAGGAATTGAGAGGGATGTGAGCAAGAGCGGAATCATCTTTGTTTTGGAAGCAGGCATGCACCATCCCTGATGAGGTTTTGTGTCAGTTCATGTGCACAAAGTCAAGCACAATTGTATGCATGTGTGTGACAGAGAAGTTTCAGCTATTCAGACATTTGTTGTCGTTCAAGTACGCTTGGACTGTGTTTATTATTTATCATAATTTTCATCCTATTGGTCCTTTATTTGTAGCGGCCAAGTCCCGTTTTGATATGGCACAGGTTTAGTGTGTTTATCGATTGATGATATTGTTTTTATTTGTGGAACCAGATCAGAGATTTATTTACCAGAAAATCTTGAATGATTTTCCTAATCCTGATGTCTTTTATTGCATTTGTGAGTGTTATTGCCATGGTGACATTATAGTAATTGTTCCTACCACATTCTAAATGAATCAAAGCGGATGGATGGTCTGGAAGTGGCCCGCTGCATACAGCCAAGGGAGGGAGTTCTAGTGCAGAGGTTCATTAAGTTGTAAAAAGAAATACCACTTGCGACTCTTGCATAGACATGACATGTACAAGTGATGTCTCGTGAGCAACATGCGTTGGCTGCAGCAAAAGGTCATTGGCTGTACCATTCATTCTGACTAGTTATGTGGTGGCCACGTTGTTTTGTATTGTGCTACATTCTCACAACTGTAATTGTTTATGCACGTTATTTATTTCATGGCTTTTCCTTTGCAGTATTTGGGATGCTCTTGCACATGGTTGAATGTTGACAAAGCAGCAGTGATCATAGCTGCTGGCTACCTTTGTCTGCAAGCCTAAACCTGTTTTATTTGCTGATGACATTATTTCACAATATTGAGTTGAAGAATCAAAGGAGTCTTTACACTTGCTTCTGGTGATGTCTTGTGCAAGTTTTGTTTTCAAGTTTTGACAGCGGTGGTAATTTTTTGTTGGGATATAGTGTGCTTTGGTTTGTAGTCTTTTTTTGGGCCAGGCAGCATTTGTTCAATACTAGATTAGTTGTCTACCTCTGTTATTGCCCTTTTGTACGACTTCTTCCCCTGTTTTTCTTGTGACATTTCAGATGATCAGAAATTGTTGTTGTGCAACTCTGCCAGTAGTCTGTGATGTGATGTTTCTGGTTCACGTTTTCACAATTTGAAAACTGGTGTGAGTGTGTAGGTAGACTAAGTGTGGCGTGATTGTCACAGGTTCGTAAGTTTGTCCAGCACCTTTCCCAACACCTCACAATTTTCATCATCCATCTCTGTTTTGAACTTTTTGTCCATCAAACATTTTTTTGGTTGGTGCTGTGATTTTCTCACCAATTTCATTTCTGGCTCAAGAGAAGCATTAAAGAAGTTGACTGAGTCTGAAGGTGTTGATTTCCAGACTAAAATATGCATACATTTGGAGTTAAGGTGTGGGAGAGAGGCTTCACATCCTTGGGAGCAGAAGATCGGTGGTTTGTGGTTTGCTCAAGCAAGTGACTGAAAACCTTCGCTACCTACACAGAAGTGGTGGGTAACCTGATTGGTGAGGGCAGACAGAAGACAAGAACAGTTGAGGACTGGCTTTCACAAACTGTAGTGAAAACATGGTGAACCACTTTCACTTGGCCTGTGCAGCCAATAGGTTAAGGGACGTTTAGCTTCTATAGACGAAGAGCAGCAGACATATTACACTTGAGGTCTATTCTCATGTTGCAATGTACCAGACTTTGAAGGGTTTGCTTACCTTGTACAAGGCCCTCCAAGCTTTGCACATGGCTCACAAAGGTTCTTAAAACAAAGTTTGCATGGATAGGACGTGGTTCTATTTTTTGCAAGCCTTGACCTACATGACATGACTATAGCCAATTGGAATACTCAAAAATGGTAGGCTCTCTAAATTATAAGGTGAAAGGGTAGAATAGGTCTGAGGCAAAATGTTTCATGTTAAAATCACTGTGAAAGAACAATATACCTATGTATACTTAAACAAGCCCTCATTTCCGCACCTACATTTTTTTTTTCTTTTCTCTCTCTATGTCCTTGTACAGCAGTTAAAATTATCTTTTCAGCAATGTTGTCTGCTATTTTGCTTACTTCCTATTTGTGAGGGGCCTTGCTGCATGAGAGAACAGTGTTGCTAAACTACATTGCAAGGAAATCTTGCAGATGCAAACCTTGAAAACATTGCAACATGAGAATAGCCCTAGCTTGGGATGTCTAAACCCTTCCACTGAACATTAACCATGTCGTCACCAAGGAGGTTAAGTGTCTGCATGAAAGGTTTGGGTCTAGCTTGCAGCATTTCAAGCAAAATTTGGTTTCAAGAACATTGATGTTTGCATACATCTTGTTGGTGTGTGGTACTAACATGCAAGATAAAAAATATAAAAAGTATATGAAAAAAACCCGTTTCTCTCACTTCACAATAATTTGCACATGCTTTTTTATATACAGCATTCGTGTAAAGTGCATTTGTACCAACCAGAAAGTTTTTCTTTTCATTTAGGTTTTACTTCTATTGATGTAAGAGAAGGGAGAGGTCTAATGACTGCCAATGCTTGTGAGGAAAATATGTCTTGCTAGTAAGCAGAGAGACAAATGGTGCTTTAGACTGAGCAAAATGTGAAAAAAATCCTGTTACATGCTCAGTCACGTTAACAAGTGTGATGACAAATAATGTAAATGATGTCTTAGAGTAATGTTCTTGAAATACAGCCTTGATAGTTGATAGATTTGGAAAGGAAGGCACAATTCTGTTACTGTTCAACTTTTTTCCCAGCTACCAGGTAGAAGCTTTTTATTTTGCCTGCCTGTATATGTTAGAGTGAACTATACAGAGTTTAGTGGACCACCTTTTGTTCACAACCTTCCATTGTATGTAGGATCAGCCCAATGAGGTTCTTTTTAATGAGTGCTGGTTTCACTTTAGTTTGTTTCCCTTCACCTGTCAGTAGTCCGGACTGGTAGCTGGCAGCGACAGACATGGAAATGTAGGTCAGTGTCAGACTTATCTGTTGTCAGTATGACATGCTGTAGGAGTGGTTGGCACGGATTGTACACCATGACATTCCTGACAGATATGTTGGGTTTTTATGTTTTTATTGTGGATGTTTTTGCTTGCATGGTGTGAGTGGGTCACACTGCAACATCTTTAGGTACATGCAAATTGTCAGGGAAGTGTGCACTTGCCACACTTTATCAAATAGTGAAGCTGGTTACTGTTCATTGTTGAAATTTTACAGACAAGCTGTTCTGGGATCGAAAAAACTCTTTGACCAATCGTATGATGGGGTGAGCACTTCTCAGCATGTGTGAATAATGATCTTGTCAACAATGGTTGATTATAAACAGGACTCCTTAACAGCAGATAGACAAAAGAAAAAGTGGTACAGGTAATGGTGACCTTTCTTGTTCCTGCAGGGAAAAAAATCTGTCCTTGCAAGCTGGAATATTACCGAGGGTTGGGGATGTGCATGTGTGTGCATGTTTGTGTGCGTACACGTGCGCACATGCATATAAAATGTATGCTAGCAGACATGAAAGCAGTTGTGTTTAGTCTAGCTGATGGCGTTTTAATCAATTGTGTTTTGATGTGGCAGTGCACAATCTTTTTTTTTTTTAATTTGATGTGAAGATGCGGAAATAAAATATTTTATAAAACAAAAGTGTCTTTTGAACTATATCAAAGTTTTGTACATGTTGTTAGAAAGTTTATATAAAGTACTAGTATAAAAGAATTTATAATCCTTTTTTACATGTTTTTAATATTTTGCAAAACATTACAACAAATTCATTCTCATCTCCTTGTCTTAAAAAAAAGAGAACATGCAGTCATTTAATCTTAACATAATCAGACATACTTTTTTTAAAAAATAAAGTCCAGTAAAGCAATTACTGAAAAAAACAGGTAACTGAGCATCACATACTTGTGCTACACACCAAACACATAGTGTAAGCAAGGTAAACATGTCCATACCTGTGCTAAAGACATAATGAAGACCATTTCATTAAAAGGTTTTTGTTTTGTTCTGGTTGGAGATAATTTACATTTCTTGGGATAAGTGCTCTCTACAAATTTGCCAAACTTAAATAGCTATGGTGCTACATGAAAGCACTGCTCACACACCACTAGCACAGACAGACTGGCAGGCCAAGGTGGGGGAGGAGGCCTTTGTCACAGGAAAACCATCAATAAAGGACAACACCAGTGCAACATTTTTTCTTATGATTAGTTTAAGTATTTATAAGAGTGAGTGTGGCTCACTTCAGCAAATCTATGCAAGTCTTTGAGTCAAATGAAGAAACACTGCTCAAATGGTATTCACGAAGCAATTATTTGCCCATAAAATGAAACAGCTGATTGTGGAATACAGTCATACGGATTTGAACTTTATTTAGAAGCTTCAATTGAAGCTAAAATCAAAATTTAATGGACAACAACTACAGACATTGCTGTCTGCATTATATTATTGTCTGTTAAAAAGTGGGCACATCTGAGTTAATATTTCCATGTGTATTTTGGTTAACAAAATATAAACACATTTAAATGTACATTTGTCTATGATAAACTCCTGTAATTTTTTTTTGATAGATTTTCCAACATTGCATTTTTATTTTTTAGTTACGACTTCTGCTGCAGATGACTTCTTTACCATTAAAAAAATAACATTATAAAAATTTGATACATATTTATCGGTCAAAACTTATTTCTTCCTCATTTAGCTGCATGCAAAATTTACCTTTCACTTAAACATATTCACGTTTAAGCCTCTCATACATTTGTCATCCTCAATTCATTTTTAGCTGTTTCGAGCACACTCATCAATGGTGCCCTCACACTGTCAGTTGTGTTTAGCATTGTGCTGGATAAGAAAATGATGATGTGTTTGTGATTGCATCACCACATTACTTGTACACCAGAACGATGCAGAAAGCATCTATATTGCAGATCTGGTGCTTGATCTTTGTTTAAACTTTTTACCAGCAATTGTAGCTTGTTGTTGGTTTTAAGTGCTTTCATATAGTGGGCAGAAAATGATGATGTGTTTGTGATTGCATCACCACATTACTTGTACACCAGAACGATGCAGAAAGCATCTATATTGCAGATCTGGTGCTTGATCTTTGTTTAAACTTTTTACCAGCAATTGTAGCTTGTTGTTGGTTTTAAGTGCTTTCATATAGTGGGCACTGCTGTAGGAAGATCTCTTTGTTTTACTGAACTTCCAAGACTGGCTCCTACTGTAAAGTGAATAGATAACAATCGATTTTGAAATGTTTTGAGCAAATTTTTGAGTACTATGTGGGAATGAAGTTCACATGGCACATTTGAACAAAGCAGAGATGTGTATATACAGATCTCTAAACAAAGTTAATCCACTGGCATTTGTATCCAGTATCTTTAGGATTTCCTAAATGAGAACAAACTCCAGCTGAGTGCTGAAGAGAACATTCAGCAACAGCACACTGTCCTGGTCTGTTTTCTTTCATCGAGGATTGCATCTTCTTGAATTCAGCTCATGCAGATGATGCCACTTTTAGAAATACTACCCTTTTGTCACCCTTTGTTTCCTCGACAAATTCAGGTGTAATTAAGAGAAAAAAATCTTAATAAAATATTTCTTGTGTCTCTTCATCATAAAATACCACCGGAGTATGTTTTTGTGATAAAAGCTCATGCTGTCCCTCAATTAGCACCTGGGGAATAAGTTCTGTAGGGCAGGTTTAGGTCAGTCATGACCCCACTAGCTACAATAACTAGAAGAGTCTGGTCAACCAAGATAGTGAAGCTGCAATCAATATCACTACCCAACAGATGCCCAGCTACAATTGCAGTCACACTATTGCAAGACATGGATAAAATGACCACAGAGACAGCCTTTCCTTTGCCAGCCTCCAAATGTCATCAAAATATATGCATACATCTATACTCTATAGTAATTCTAGGTACACAGTCTTTTCTGTATCAACCATATTACACAGCTTCAAAAATATTTAGGGTTTCATGAATCATCCATGTATCGTTGACCAAACAGTAACAGTCCACTGTTTCAATATATCATAGCAAAATTTTTAAAGCAATATACAGATCAGTCTGACTGGATTCAGAATAGCGCTTAGAAGTGCAGGAGACAAAAACTGTTCAATTCTGTATTGTAGAAGACAGAACAATTATTTTATATTTTAATCAAAGGTATCAATTTTTAATTTAGGCACGTGAAACCTAGACTGAGAGATCATGTATTTTTCATGTAGAGTATAGTGAACTAGAGATAAGTGTTAGCCTAACTGGCTGAAGGGGGCAGATTTCTCTGTAATTTTTGCTGTCACGATGACCTGTTCTGAGTTTCATGTCTAGTATTTGACACATGCTTTGTAAAGCGCATTGAGTCAACTCTTCTGTTGAAAATTGGCCTATATAAATCTGCTTTAATAAAAAAATAAAAATATCTAATATAGAGCTGACTATCACATTTACCTCACATGCAGAGTATAGTGCACTGGAAGAGAAAACAGCTAATAGAGCTGACTATCATATTCATCTCACATAAGTATAGTGTATTAGAGATGAAAGGTAGAGAAGACATGCTAATAATATACAGAGTGGACTATCACATTTTGTTGTATCTAATACTAACAGATGGGTCAGAATTCACTGCGTCTAATAGTTAAACTGCTGAAGAACTTCCAAGAAACTCTAGATACAACATGCCTTTCTAATAGGAAACAGGTGGCATATATGACAATGGCAACTAAGATCTTCAAGAATACATAGTTTAGTCTATTTAGTCTCGGTGTGTTCATCAAATGGCAAAGTTCTTAAAAAGCAAAATTCAAATCGGTGGGCTTGACATGTCGCTGATGTCAAGCCTTTAATCTTCATACAGTGTTTGTGTGTAAAACATATACAAAAGATGATCTAGTACTGACAAGGATCTAGGTTTGTTTCTTTATGTGTCACTACATGTGAATAACTGCAGCATGAAAAACGCTTCAATGTTTCAAATGACACACATCATTCACCAACATGCAAAAAGATGTCTGAAGCTGTGAAATGCCACTGCAAAAATGTTGCTCTTATACAATTTTGTTGACAAGTACATTGATGTTTGTAAAAAATTTGGTAGATCAAGAACTTACCACATGATATGACTATATAGTTATCCCACTAGCCACCTCAACTCAAGCTGTCCACTCGTGATGATTGGTCAGACTTGACCAATCAACAGGGAGAACACAAAATCAACTCACCTCCCATCATGACCTTGCCAGCTAGTGAGCTCTCCCTCTCCAGTCTTTGCCGGGCTTCATGCAGTTCAGACGTGTTTTTAAGCTACTTTGTTTCTGTGGCCTTTTGGATTTGCCATGTTAGGCCTGTGGTGAGGTGGTTAGCACATTTGCTGTACTGACTGCCTGGCCTGTTGCCGCCCCTTTCCCAAGATGGGTGCTAGTGGTCAGAGATGAAATGCGGCAGGAAAGTATTGCCTTGGCCAGTTATATGCTCTTTTTTGTTTAGAGCAAATAAGGTAAGGTTAGACAGCCATTGAACATCCCATCTCTCCTCTCAGAATGACAATGGGCTTCACGACACCGATACATTTTTCATAAGAGACAGAAGTAGAGGGACTGTGTGAATTTCTTGTGCCCCTATGACCTATGAAGTTCCGCATAGTGTCTAGTGCACTTCTTCATTCAGATTATGGGGTTGAAGATGTATGTGCAGTACAGTATGGAGAAGAAAAAATGTACTGGCTATACCAAGCCAGACTTGCTTGCTGTTGCTCGACAGACCTAGGTGGTAAGCCTTGTCAGTTGAAGCATCTATTCAGTTTCTTTCATCACCCAGTATGCAGTACTGGAACAGAGTGGTACCAGTCAAGGGATAAATAAATGAATATCAGAGATGGTGTTGAGTAATAAGATCATTTCTAGATGTTCATTCGCCAAATTTCTCCATCGTGGGAATTCATGGCCAACATGGCGATCATGAGACAAGACTAGCAGCAGGTGGCAAGCTGAGTAGGGATTCGATGCTATGCATGACAGCGTCATGGTGCTGGTGCAAGTCCTGTATGCACTGGTCAGTGAGGCCAGACAGCTGCTGGTATGGTAACCCACAAAGTTCACTTTGAGAATCTTTGATGTCCTTGTTGCTGACGATTTCAGGACTCCTCAAAGAAGACTGATCCAATCTTTCTTTCATCTCAGCCTGACAAGAACTGCAGAAAGGAAAAAAAAAACCCTCAAAACTCAAGCTGTTTGACCAATAAACTAAGTTAGGAAGTAGGTGAAATCTGAAATTTTGCAGTGGTCATTGAACATAAACTGTGGATGGCTAGTGACCATGGTGTGATTTGTTTATAATATTTCACAAAAGAGTACTTAAAAACACAGAATGGAAAATGGAATTTGTTGTCTGCCACGTCTTGAACCAGACACTGTCCCACCATTATCTCGTCTCAAGGAAGGAGAAAAAAGAAAGAGTTGATGATAGAGTGGACTCCCTGTTGCAAAAGACATTGTGCCAACACTCTACTCACAACGACACAATGTATAACTTGGTTCACCAAATTTTTTTAAATTTTGGGTATTCATGAGCATTGGTTGAACAAGTTACACAAAGAGGTGAACAATGGGCATTGAGAGAGAAACATCACTATGGGCTTATCATGAACAGGAGATACAGCTGAATGCATGTGGTGCAAGAAATGGAGATAAAGAGCTTAATGCATTAGATCTCTACAATATTTTATGTAGATAAAAACAAGGTTATTTTTATTTTTGAAATATTTTCATACATAACAATAATTTGTTTTGGAAATTAGCATATAATAACAATAATGTTTTATGTTTTCTGCAATAAATGTCATTTTAAGAAATGAATTGCTATCTGCTCTTCTTGCCTGAAAAATGGATGCATAGAAATATGTACTTCTGTTCGTATTCATGCACTATTTCCCCTCTTGCACCATGTGAGGGTGGAGTCAAGGTTGAGATCACGTAGAGACAATAAAAGGCTTACGTGAGTCTGCTGAGTGTGTCACTGAGCTGGCTGCAGTGGTGCCGTGCATCCATCAGCTTGTGGTGCATGTGCTGCCAGCCTGCCCGCTCCTCCATCAGACAACTCTCCGTCACAGAGCGAAGTTGCTGTTCTTGCATAACCTGGGCCCGAAGTTTCTCCATGCTGTCATAAGCCTGCAAGAGCAGTTTGGCAGCAGTATCAGAACATGCACGTATGAATAAACCCCCACATGAATGGAAACTAGGGTATTATCACAAAGTTACCTTTTGTAAAAAATATACATAGTAGAGAAATGCTAACTCATTTACAATAAGAGAATGATCTTTATCTTTCTAGCTTTAAACTCAGAATATTTACAATGTTCTAGCTTGCATGCATGCTGTTAGACAGATAGAAGGAGAGAGAAATGACAGCTTTGAGACACATGCTTCTGACCTGGTTCAGCTGTATGGCGAGTTCTTGCATCTCACCCTCCAGGCGATCGGCATAAGCCTGCTCAAGGCTTGACCGGGCAGCAGGTGCTTGACTGTGCCAGCGTGCAATAGCATTAGTCATTTTCTTACGGGGTCCAAACAGTCTGCACAGCAAGAACAATCATCATTTTATGAGGTCCATACAGTATAGGTAACAGGATCAATTGCTTATTCATGGTCCAAACGGTACAGATAAAGGGATCTATTGTTTTCTAAGCATAGAGCCAGTGAGGTATAATTGGTTCAGTCTAGGGAAGGCAACCCCCTCCCCCACACCACCCAAACTGCTCTTTCCACTGTTTTACCTTCCCTGATAAATCAGATGTCCATACAAGTGGTCCAAGGTTGTGTGTACTTTACTTACCCTAGCTATGGTGCCTTCCAAACTTTCTCTTTGTTTCAGTAAACAAGCAGTTAGAAATGAAATATTAATTTACTAATTTACTACCTTTATAATAAGCATGCACTAAAAACATTTACTCTCTTAAACTTACATCGGAGATTAATTGCGTCTATGCATACTGTATTGCATTTGTGCATGCAAGTTGCACACACTTACATGTACATGCATGGACCACATGCAAGCATGCCTTTACTTTTCATTCACTCTCACATGGAAGAACTTTACTCAGCGGCTTACTTGATGCCAATCTCTTTCAGATCATTGTCCGTGAGGGACAAGAAGACCTGCAAATCGACGTCTTGCTCTGAGAAGATCGGGGCATACTTTCCTAGTCCCAGCTGCTCCAGTACTGCCTCGAGACCACAGCATTGACCCATGACCTCTCCACCATCATCTCCACTTGGCAACTCTCGCCTTCACTGCCAACATGTTGCTGAGAGCGGAGGATGCATCACAGTGAGCAGAGTGGCCTCCCTTCACCTCGTCCACAGCTGGGCCATGCATGTGCCTGGTTACAGAGCCAGGGTTATCCGAGATTGGCAGGAAACAGGAAATCGATGCCTCCTCCCCTCTATGAGAACCAGGGTGCTGACAGATTGTAGAAGATGTCTGGGAGGTTACTGAAGTAAGAGAAGGGACCAAGGATGTAGATGCTACAGTTGCCAGTGATGCCATTTGAAGAAGACTTCTTTTATCTTCACGAGAATCAGGAATGGAAGCAAGTGGGACGAACGGACTTGACAGTGGACTGCTTGTGGCCACCACATATCCAGCCACTGCACCTGCACTTGTGGGCACATCACTCCAGCGACCTGGCATACACCCTGCATCCTGGGCATAGCTCAAGAAGTCACGCTGAAAAAGTGCTACTGAATCTCCATGAAAATTAGGTGGTGAGTTAGCAGACCGTCGTCTGAGTTTCCCCTCTGAACTGCCAGATGAGATGTCTTGCTCTGCGGGGTTGGTCGGGCGCAAGAGATGGGCCTGGCAGCTACTGCGACGCTGCATGTGAATCAGTCTAGGAGTCAGGTCTGAAAACTGAAAACAGCTTAATGCATCTGGTGCAGGTGCCAAAACCCCTACATCAGGCATCTTACTCCTAAGCCCATCTGGTGAGTTACTCCACTGAACACCCACTGCCCCTAAAGGTGTACTATGTGTTCCATTTTTAGTACCATAAAAATTATCTATTGAGGGGTGTGGGTTTGTGAGGTTTGGGACATTGCAGGGATCACCCACCACATGCTGCAAAACATCAGGAAACACCACATCACCAAACTGGATGGAAAATTTCTCCTGGCTCTCGTCTCCACTGGACACCTCTACATCTGGTTGACTTGTGAGACCTTTATCTATCCACTCTTGATTCAATGGCGGTCCCTGTGGCATTCTGCTTCCCCCCATCTCTGTCTGTGCTGCTGAATCTGTGCTCACACCAGCTGACTTGCAGCTTCCATCAGTGGTGTCAGATTTGACAGCACCACAGACCCTGTCTGACTTCAGGTCCTGAGAAGAGGTCTTGCAGCTTGGGTTTTCAGGGCTCTCTTGATTGGATCGGGACATGCCACCAAGATGGTGGCTGCCAGGGGTAGGATCCTCACTGTCATCAGATTGGCTAGAGTTGTGGACTCCACTGTCATGCAACCACACAGGGTCACTGTCTGCAGAATTCTGCCGACTTAGCCCCAAAGCTGCTATCAATCCTCCACTGGATGATGATGAAGACTTGATGGTGATGGCACCAGTTTTGGAAAAGGCATTGCTGTCATCATTGTAATCAAATGAGTCTGCAACACAACACCAAAGGAAATTTGCATTTCTAAATTTTAAAAGGAAAGTTTAACACAGCTTGAAGCTTTTACATTTCTGAATGTCCAACATTTTATCTTCATTAAGTGACACCAAAACATTTATTGTTAAATGGGAATACTTTAAGTGCATCAAGCAAGCTGATAAAAGTTAAATAAACACGCACATAATAAAAGAAATGTGCCACTAACTTGTGAACTTTGCTACCTTCATACATTTGCTGCCAGGAGCACAGGTCTACTCTATCACAAATGAAAGCAATCAAGAGAAAAATAAGATTTAAAAAAAAAGCCCAGTACAGATTCCTGTACTGTCAGAGTTGTCATGTAAAGTGGTTGGTGCTTACCTTTTCCCCCAGAACTATCCAAGATGTAGTCTTCCTGGTTTATAGGCGACGTGACATCTCTGTAAGACAGTTGAGTGTCTCCATACTCCCCCTCTCCATGTGGAAAGGATAAATAGCCTCGTGGCACAATCAAATCTGTTGGAAATACATGTCAGGTTAGGGTCACTAATGTCATCTTGTTCACAAATTACACTTATACTTGGGTTTCGAGTTACATCAATGGTTAGCAAACTAGGGATGATGTCAATCAACAAATCAGATTTCTCTCACAACAGCAGGCAGAGCTAAGTTAAACAGACACGTAATCAATGAAAACATACGTGGGAAGAGAAGTTTACTGCTAAGCAATGATGATCCATTTGTACACTACCTGATTTCTAAATAAGAAAGCAAGGCGAAAATTTCTTACTCTGATAATGGACTTGATCTGCTGCTCGAGTTCTGTCAATCATGCGAGCGATAGCTTCTGGACCATCACGGATATTTGGACCTGCACACCCGCACATCCACATATGCATGGCACAAAGACACATTACCATTATCATCAGCTAAGTGACATGACATACAAAAATTTATTTATTTTTATGTCTCCTAACTATTCCTGTCCCCAGAACTACAACATATGGTCACATGATATTTAGTTACTGTTCAGCAAAACAATGGAACTCTCTCCCTTTTCATATCCACCACCTACCCACTATTAAATCCTTTCAATGTGCACTGAAAATGCACCTCTTCCATAAGCATTTCTCTTTATAGTCCACACAATTTTAGTCCTTTGTCACGCCCTTCCCCTCTTTTCTGCTTAATGCTAGTCTTCCTTTTGCAAAACCATGATACTCTCAGTCCTTGTTCCTCTTTATGTTTTCTGTATTTGTTTTTTATTCACCATCAATAATGCTGTTTATCCTTTCATAGTTCATACATTGTTTGTTTGTTCTTCTTTTCCTTGTATGTTGCCCATGTCTTGTTCTTGTTTTAAGCACTAACAGCATGCTCTTTAGGAGTGTGATATGTGCGATATACAACTTTTGCATTTATCAGTATTATTTATGCCATGATAGTAATTTTTATATAGCAACGTGCAGCAAAGTAGAATCATAAATCAACAAAGCTTGTCACCTTTTGACCTGGCACGTGAACTACGATGGTGCAGAGGGCGCTGTTGTCTGTCTACCTCATCTGAAGAGCTGAGGTAATCGTCCAGTCCTGTTAGCAATAAACTTAAATGACTCTGTCCTCCATCTTTCTCAAAGACCTGTGTGTTTTTAGGCATCATAGTATGCATCTTCCACAAAACAATACTTCTAGCTGTAAACTTATGGATCATCAAGCTTATTTTTGCTCTATGTGACAGTTTATCTCTAACTGCTAAAATCATGACTACAGGGAGATAATAATCTCACCAGGCTCTGAACGCAGTGCACTGTGTGGCAAGACATGGTTGTCGATGAGACTGACAATCTTCATGTAGCCACAGATGAGTGCCAATGAGCGAGCAGTATCTCCATTGTATGACTTGGCGTTAACATTCACACCCTGTGTCGACACACAAAAGCCTGTCATGATTAGCGTTTACTCTTTATGCACGTCAATAAAAGTGGGAAAAAAGTTCTTTTCTGATGCTACTTTATTGCTTCCTAATGCATGCACACAAGTCCAGTTGTGAAAACTACTTACATGCTGAAGAAAGAGCTGCACAATGATCTCATGGCCCTCAGAGGCTGCTTCCATAAAAGGTGTTATCCCTGTGCTCAGCTCCCTGTAAATAAAACAAGTCATCATCAACACCCTACCAACTTACTATCACCTGCTAAGAAAATGATAATTAATAGTAATAGTTGAAACTTCATCTTCTTATTATCTCAAGTTACTAAAATGATGGTAATCATCAACTGACCCTCTCACAATCACCTGTTAGTAAAACCACTGTCATTATCAAATCTCACCTTTCCAGCTGGGCAAACAGTTTTAATTTAAAGGAACAAAAGAATCTAAATGAGAAAAGAGTCTGGACAAACTGTTTTCAATCTTAAGTACAGATCTAATACAGGTCTGTTTAGGCCCACAATTCTCAAAGATCTAATATAATTCTGTCAAAACCATCACTTATCTTGGGACCAGCTTTATGGTACATATACATACACTCACATTGCATCCATATTAGCATGTTGATCTAAAAGAAAGCTGACAAAGTTCTGGTGGCCTGAATATGTGGCATGAAAAAGGGCTGTCCAACCATTACAGTCAGCGGCCTCCAGCTCTGCACCTTTCTGAATGATAGAAAAACTGCATGTAAGTCAGCTTTCTCAACTCCTCCCCCTTCCATCCACCCCATCCAAGCGTAGGTGTCTCACAAAATCATGACAGCAGAAATACCTTTTACACTATACAGATTAAGCAGTTTTTATACTAAACATGGCAACATTCTCAGCTTGAAGCATAAATAATCCCCAGAAGACTACTTATTGTAGACTGTTGTACACTTGGTTGCTGAAGTCTCAGTAACTTATCTAAAAGAATACTCTAGAAATACTGCAGACATGAGTCATGATGTACTTAATCTTTTTTCTTAACCCTAATCTAACATGCCTGTCTTTGAATCATCATCCCAACTTACCCTAAGCAAAATACGACCAACGCTTTCATTGCCACAGCTGGCTGCCAACATAAGGGGTGTCTGTCCTCTCTGATTTTTCAAGTTCACGTTGCAGCCAGCATCAATGAGAAGGCTGACGATATGGTCATGGCCAATGTAACATGCATACATGAGTGGAGTCCAACCTCCTACATTCTTCCGATCAATTTCCACTGCTCCCCTGTATAATAAAACAGGATACTCCAGGCTACATTGTGAATTGATCTGTACAAAACATCTGCATTTCAATATACATAATGTTTATAAAATAAATGTACTCTATAGCTTGTATAGAAACCAGAGGACATTTAACAACAAGAAACTTGTGAAATATATTAAACGCCAATTTTCCTATCCTCATCCTCTAAGAAAAACCTGACATGGCAGATACAGATACTATAAGGTTAAGGGTTCTGTAGACTGGCAATCTTAATGATAATAGGTCACATGTCTGTTCATCTCAAAACTGGTAACAGTTCTCAATATTTAACACATCAGCACTTGATGCTAACCCCCATTAGTGCTTGTGATGCAGGGATATGACAGTGTGAAGAATATTAATGTCAAACTTACTAAATACTTCCTTACGCCTGATGTTTGATGGTGACAGGAATATTAATTCAACAGCTGTACGATGCTACAGGCTTTCCTCTAACACCCCTCTCCCTCATCTCATACACACCCACAGCTGCAGTTTATAAAAAAATATAAAAACCAAACAAAATCCAGGGGGATTAGTGTTTTATGCCAAGCTAGCAACCAAGGCTATAACACGGCAAGGCAGCCAGCTCTGTAAACAGATGTCACATACAGAGAAATAACAGTGTCCCCAAGACAACAGCTGAACCCAGGACTGCCAACCATCACTGTATTGGTAACAGGCGCTACTCAGTGTGCCACTGGACTGCTCAACAAAAACCTGAATCTGAAAATAGGGTAATAATTAAGGTGTGCTCACCTAGTGATGAGACTTCTCACACATTCATACTGTCCGATGCTGGAAGCTGTGTGAATGTCCAGAGGAATAGGCGTGAAGTCCTCTCTGATGTTGCTCCAACCCCTCCACACTGACAAACTGCGCTCAAGCAGCTCATTTTCTGAGGCCTCATCTGATGCCTCATAGGACAGTTCCGACATGTCCACCACCTTTCACACCTGATGCAAATTTCTTAAACTCTGAAAAAAAAACAGCAAACATCCCTTTAATCCATGAACTAGACATGATTCGCTCTCTGTTTCTTAATTTTTCTGCTCTCTTCTGCTAACTGTTGTTTTCGCAATTTTTAAAAATATTGTTGGTATATTATTTTATACCCAATTCTGCGGCATATTCTAAATTAAGCTTACGTGCAAAAGGATCATAAAAATGCAAGTTGACAACACGTGTGAAAATATCGAAAGAGATGAATAGCGTAAAAGAAATCGATTACATAACACGTTTCACGGGAAAAAAATAAACCGACAAAAAGATCGTCTGCTGTCATCAAACTCAAAAGACTAACAAAACACTGGGACTTGTGTAATTGTGACAAGTAATTGCCGACCAGACAAACAGTTTGTAAAAATAAAACTATACTTTACATTTTTAAGCATTTAGTGTCCTCGAACATTCTTGTTATAAACTGTTAGTGTATGCTCAGTTTTCCCTTGGAAGGTTTGTTTCGCCGGTCGGACATAACCGATGTGTACCTGTACGTTTCCAAGTTTAAAAAACAAAACCCTCAAAACTTCGCGTACCGCACCGAAATACATGAACAAGATCACTTTCACTTTCTGTGAAAAGTATAACAAGGATGTCCGATATCTATAATTAACGCTGCACTTTTAATAAGTGCAAAATACGAAGGTACCTATGTTTTGATTTACATACATCTCATTTTTCTGTGAACGAGAACAGACGAGATTACAAGCCAGTCCATATGAAGATACAAAACTTCGGGAACACGAAATATTTAGAAATAATTCTAAATGAATATACAGTGTCAACGAGACGTATACATATATAGTCGCTGTTTGTTGTTTGTCAACCTGACTAGTCAAGAGACGATAAAGACAGTGAGACAGGTGCATCACCATGCACTGATCAGCACAATTCTATCTTAAAATACTGAATAAGCAAATATACTTATTTGTGATACACTTTGAAAATACTTATAAGTAGCCACGACTGTATCTATCTTGTAGAATACAGCCTCAAAAACAGTGTGTGTAAGAATAATAATACTTCAGTTTTTGGAAGGTCATCTGGCCCATATCAACATCAAATACGTCGCTATGGTTACATGCATATCAATATTGGGTGGCTGTAGATAAACACGCACCGTATCTTTTGTATTAAGGGTCTACAACATAATAAAACAAATGTGTGTGCGTGTTTTCACATTATGCGACGTGTATGGTGTGGCATTTCTTCGAGGGTTCGCTCAGGAGGGACACTGATGTGACGGATGTGGCCACTTATAGACTTATAGTCGCTTCCTGTTGCTGTGGGTGAAGGCGTATGTCACTGTACTGTATGACTATAATAGTGCACGCCACACCTGCAGTAGACAGTGTCAAGCATGGTGCAGCTAGACACCGCAACCTACCCGGGATGCCGCCTGCTGCTGCTACTGATGCTGAGTCTGCCGACCCCCGTCACCCCCACGTCTGCAGGTACACGTACGTACCACACACACACATGCGCGCGTTACCATCACTATAATATTCACAAACCGTCACATTATAGTCATTAAAATTTTTGTGTATAAACATCTTTTTTTTATTTTTATTCCCGAATCTCAGCACTAAACATATTTATTCTCTCACTCTATTCCTCCTTACCCTCGTCTCTCTTTCTCTCTGTATCTATCACAGAGAGTAATGTCGCCGCTAATTCTGAGCGACAGTCTGGTCGCATGCTTGCTTGCTTGCATTTGTGTCCACATCCAGACGTTGATGTCAGTGTGTGTGTGTGTGAGAGAGAGAGGGAGCACTGAACACTTTTCGCCGGGCGACAGTTTTCTTATGCCTGGATTTGATACCTGATAATGCTAATCAGCTGATTGCCTCTTTCCTGCCATATTTTGATCATGTTTGTTTATGATATTTCGCATGATATGACATCGACATACGAAGGATGTTCAAAAATAAAGAGAATGAAGTTTACTGATGTTGCTGTATTAGATCAATTTTTGTACACTATAATTTATTTATTTTTAAATAGACAGGGGTTACCTTGTCCACGGAAACTGTCCTCAACTGAAAGCACCCTCTGAAGACCGCAGTAACGAAGAGAGGATAAGTCGATACCCTGAAGCTGTCGGGTGGAACTCAAGGACAAACGTCTTGTCTCCCTGTAGCTGTAAAGCGGCATCTAGACACCTGCATGTGTACCTCTCTTGATCCTATAGTTTCTGTTGTTGCCATGGTAACGTGGATGCAATCTCCAGACATTCTGCTTTTCCTCTCCATCAGGTCGGGCGCTGCTGCTGTCGCGAGTTCAAGATGCCGTTGCCATAGTGATAACGACACGCAATGAAACGCAGGTGCGTCTTCTCACGGGCACACCAGACGGGCTGTTCTCTCACCTGGCCACGTCCACTTCCGGGTTAAAGGTTAGACCAAAGTCTTTGTACAAAACGACACACAGCGGAACCTGTGAAATTTGACTTTATCTGTGAAACTGTCAGGGATCCTTCCCCCGTGTTTACAACATTCCTGTCGTCATGGCAACCCATTTTGCTTATGTACGTGTCATCCCTTTGTTGTCGGTCTGTCTCTCATGTTTGTAACTTGTATCAATCCGTGTTAGCAGCCTGTGTCATAAACGTGTACATGTTGACAGTATGTGTCAAACGTGTTACAAGCTGTGTCGCTCGTGTTGACAGTATCAGGACCTAGCGAGGGCGCTCATTACGTCAAACGAGTGGGTGGCGATCGACAGCGACTACGACGACAACCTGTACTACGTCATCGACAGGCGGGCCAGAAGCATTACAGTTAAGTCTAACACTGACATGAGAAAGTATTTCAATTTATAAGCTGTAACGCTGAGATGAAGACAATCCAGTTACACCGTTACATTGTCATGAGCAAATATTACAGTTAAGCCTTAACACTAATCCGAGGAAATAATACAGTTAAGATGTAACTTTGACAAGAGGAAACATTACACAAGCTATAACGCTAAGCATTACAGAGTCAAAGACCGTTACGAGTATCTACAGCATCCATCAAACCGGAAGTGGTCTACCCTCAGCTTCGGGTGAAGGTCACATGTATGCACAATTCTCCGAATCGTCCACACAGGCCGCAGGCAGCCGACGAGAAGCATACATGTCTATTCATCTGCTCAATCATGTCTATGGAGGTTCCTTGCTTGTCCCTCAAAATTTATTGTATTATTATTCGTTTAATATACAGTGATGCTGATGTGAAAAAGCTTCGAGACTTACTGAAATCTCCGATTGCCTTGGCGGACCGGATCAAACGATTTCATGTTTGGTCCGCTGGTCTGACAACACAAATCAGATTCTAGAAGTTTGTTTTTGACATGTTATGTTAAGTGAAGTCATTCCTGCTTTCAGGCAATCTCAGCTTCGTCAGGCGGGTCCTACGTGGTCTACTCTGGAATCTCCAGCAAGGCCGCTGGTCAGAAACACACACCCACGAACGCAACGCACGCACACATTCTCTTTCTCTATGTTCTTCGACGATAAGTTCAAAAGTATCAAAACTTCAGTTAGAAAGTCAACTGTTATTAAATCAACTAGTGAGAGACATACGATGACTTTAAATAGGAATGCTTTCACTCAGCTAGCAAGATAAGTGTTGTTACATCAGTTAGAGAGTTGTTATGGTCATCATGTAGCATGAAAACACTCATGGGTTTACTAGAGAGCCGTTGCTTGCTAACGTTCGTCCTCCCACGTGACGTGTGTCGTCAGCACTGAGCGTGGACTGGGTGGAGGACGCCGTGTATTGGGCGGATCCTGCGTACGACGCCATTTTTCGCTTTAAAGGAACCGGAAATTGCCGACATGAAGCGTGCGTGCGCACCATCATCCACACCGGTTTGGACAACCCTACAGGCGTCGCCGTCTGTCCCCGGAGGAGGTAGGGACCAGCACAGTGGGGGAGAACTGATGGGTGGACTGGGGTTTATTCCTACACGTTTTTGGGAAAGAATATTTTATACAAAGCTCAAATCAATGCGTGTGAAGAAAAACAAAGAAGAAAGCCTTATCCTCTAAATATTTAAACTTTTGTTCAGACCAAGCGGCCAGGACAAATGCTGTTGTTTCTTCGCTAGATGAAAGCCGTTATGAAACAAGGGGTGGATTTTTCACTGGTCATGTGATGTGTGACGCAGGTTGCTGTTCTGGACAGACCAGGGTGGACATGGTGGCGACAGCAAACTGGAGCGTTCGGATCTGTCGGGGGACAACCGTGTTGAGCTGTTCTGGGGCCTCCACAGTCCCTCTGCCGTAACCCTGGACCACTCCTCCCACAGGTCTCTCTCTCTTCTCTCACTCTGTGTGTGTGTGTGACTTATACTTTAAAGTATTCCAGAGTACATTAGTCTAAATGCTAATGAACTGTCCAAGACTGCCCTTGCTCTTTCGTTTCAAAAGTAGTCCCATATACACGTGATCTATCCCAGGCTCACGGCATCCCATGATTCCTTGGCCTATGACCTGCTTGCAGGGTCTACTGGTTGACCCAGACTGGTGACACGTCCGTGGTCGAGTCATGCGATTTCGAGGGTCAAGACCGCTACAGCGCTGTGATGCTGACCGGAAGTGAGGTCACGGCCTTGACCGCATGGCGGGGGCTTCTGGTCATGGCGGACATCAACCACCAGCAAGTCATGCTGCACAGTCTGACGACCAACATCACGAGGCGCCTGTGGCCTGGCAGTGTCACCAGCTTGACCGTCTTTGCCCAGCGCTGCCAGACTCCGGACACTTCCGTCACCGGTCAGTCCTCGCCGCCTGTCGCTCCATCAGATCCCAAAACATTTCGTCACAATCAGTTATACAGTAAAGTATACATGTTTCAAATAATTATATTTGAAGTTATGTTTATTATAACTGGTCGAGAAACAAGTGTCAAACCTGAAACATGAGAAGAACAGGTCAATCAACAGCTGGCAATGAGGGCTGACAGCACACAAAGACATTATATTTTTATGTTGGCATTTATCGTTTCAATGACCAGTCATCTTCAACTGCGGGCAAGAGAAGGTAGACATGTCCTGTACAAATCATTTCCGCTTGGTTGCAGGCGGAGGTGATGGAGCGAAAGACCTGGTGGAAGAGGGATTCCTGCTGCTGGCCTCGGAACAGGGTGGCGTGTCCATCTTGGAGAAGACTCTCGCCACCCGGCGATCTCCCTCGGCAGCGGCCACCCGACACATTCTTGCTCAGCACAGCGTCACTGCCATGGCCGCCGACGTGGGGCAGGGCCTGCTGTACTTCTTCGATCGGCGACAGGGCGTAGGTATCCGTCTGATGATCATCGTTGTCCTTTGTCTACTTCTTGATCTTTGTCGTCTTTGTGGCAACTTATTTTTCTTCTTCCTTTCGTTGTTCTTCTGGTGCTACTTGTGCTGCAGCCAGACATCGTGTGAAGGTCTCTACAAATGTTGGAGGAGATGTAGCCTGGGTGCAGGTCTTGCCTCTGTGTTTTTGAGCTAAGCTTCTCTACTCCTTGTTTCTCCTCTCCCAGGCCATCATGTGGCTGAACCTGGGCTTCTTGAGGCCTGGCGCCGGCGGATGGGGTTCGGAGCCCAAGGCGAGGATCCTGACAAGGGTGGCGGGTAATGTTGATGGTACGTAATCTTTACTTGTGATTCAACATCATTTCGCTGCCTGCAACTCTAGGAGACTGATCACATCATTACACTAATAACAGACGATTTAGTTCCTGATCCCGTGACAATAACAAAATAAAACTTCAGCAGACATTCTGAGATGGGTTGAATAGGCGTTTGTTTCTTTTTCATACAGTAGCTCTAAAGCCCGTTTTGAGAGAGGTTTAAAATATTTTTGTTGCATCATTGACTACCGGGAGGCAGGGCTGGCTGTTGACTGGCTAGGCAAGGCCGTGTACTGGAGTGACACGCGGCTGCAGCGACTGGCTGCAGTCTCCATGGACGGGCGGCACGTGCGCTGCCTGGTCTGTCATCACGTGTCCAAGCCACGTGACATCGTGGTGCACCCAAAACGAGGGTATGTCACGAAATTGAGGTGTTTGCACTTTGAAAGATGTCGACAGGCAGGGACGTAGAGGATGCATATAACTAGAAACAGAGAAACACAAATACACAGAGAAACACACGTGGATAGACAGACATAAGTAGGGACAAACACCTACAGACGGTCACTATATCTAAACTTTAAATTGTGAGGAAAAAGGTTTTGTAATAAGTGCTAGGGTATCTGTCAGTGTAAACGTATACAAAAGTACACAGGCCACCCAGGCCTAAATATGACAGATTATGTGTGTATATATAGATACCTCAGAGAAAGAGAGCGCGAGCGAAGCGATGATGAAGTTAGATGGGAGGAATAAAACTTTCACTCATCTGTCTGTCCATCCTGCAAACGGCCTGTGCAGACTGGTGTTCTGGGTGGATGCGGAGGACAGGGACCCACGGGTGGAGAGGGTGCGAATGGACGGCAGACAGAGGGCGACTGTCGTCAGCGGAGGACTCGTCTACACTCGACCTCGGGCCCTGACCATCGACTTCAAGGACGACATGTAGGAGTCTCGTCCCACCCCATACCTCGACTTCTGCAAAATAACACGTTATATAAATCACATTATTATTATTATTATTATTATTATTATTATTATTATTATTATTATTATTATTATTATTATTATTATTATTATTATTATTATTATTATATTATTATTATTATTATTATTATCGTAACCTTTAGGTTATTTGGTAGTGAGGTGCTAGAGACGTTTATCTCCCTTGCTTATCCACTATATAATGGGAACAGACTGAACACACAACTCAGTCTACCTCCAGACTCCGACCTTTTAGTCACAGAGCTTTTTAACATGCTATAACACTTCAGCACCTGTCGGCTACTATTACAGGTTGTACTGGAGCGACGGCTCTTACCTGTGCCGCTCTCACGTGGATGCCAGCGCCTTACCTGGGGTATGCTCTGCCACCCTGGAGCTCTCGCAACCGGCCGTCAAATCCCTGGAAATACTACACGTAAGTAACTCTCCAGTCTGACTGCCAGTCAGAGCAGCAGCAGCATTTTTTTATCTTCTAAGAATATAAAAAAGTTTTTCTTACTTAAAATCACAGATGAAATTGTCGATGTATGAAGAATGTATTTAAAGAGTACGGAGGTAGATTCCAATAGTTGGAAAAAGCATGGGCGACTGCGTGTGTGTGTGTGTGTGAGAGAGAGTGTGTGTGTGTATGTGCGTGCGTACATGACGTGTACGTTTCCTCTCGTGGGTACCAGCCTATCTTTATGCGTTGGTGCGCGTGTTCTTATTCGCAGGACTATGTGGTGTGGACGGACTTTGCGGGGAACGTTCAGGTGGCAGACAAGGACGAGGTGCTGTCGACGGCAGCGCCACCTACCAGCAGCAGCAGCAGCAGGATAGTGATGGCGGACAGCTTCGCCACAGACCTCCTCTACTTCCACCTACGCGCCAGCCAGAGGATCCCGCCAGTGAGTTGCCAGAGAAAAATTGACTATGAGGATGGAGTTGATATGTTAGGACAGGTGATGGTAGACTGACGTGTGACAGGTGATGTTAGACTGACGTGTGTTGCCGACAGGTGATGGTAGACTGACGTGTGACAGGTGATGTTAGAGTGACGTGTGTTGCCCACAGGTAATGTAAGACTAACGTGTGTTGCCCACAGGTGATGGTAGACTCACGTGTGTTGCAGACAGGTGCTCATCACCAGAGGGACGAGGATGCCAACACTTCTGTCTTCCGGCAGGACCGCGCCCATGCGCATGCGCCGTTGGCTACTGGGTTCGTTCAAACGGGTCTTGCGTATCAGGTAGGGTGGACTTTAATGAGTTCGTAGAGGTGACGGGTAGAGTATCTCGTTGAACTTCACCGTACATTAACTGTCATAAATTCTATTGTTTTAATCAGCGAGTTGTGATTCTGCATCAGTAGATACTAACGGCTCATGGTTACATGTACCCGGTTGTATATTTACGTGGTTTTAGATTCTTAAACACTTTTGTAACTAGACATACCCGCTTTCAAAGGACATTTGTCTAGTCTAGAGATATGTCGATCTTCTTTTCTACTCCCCGCCTCTACCTGGATGACCTGCATCAAATGCTGTCGCCGCAGGCTTCGTCAGAGATCGCTTCCTGCTGGTGACGGATCCCGTTCTGGGTGGATTGTACCAACGTTACGCCAGTTTGCCGGACTATTACGTCATTCCAGTCGGTCAGTTAGGACAGCCCAGTGACGTCACGTTTGACCATCGGACGCAGATGGTGAGCGGGTGGAACCCACAGTTAGTCAGAGACTGAACGAGACATGGAAGTTTACACCTGCTGTAGTTGTGACGCCATTTTTACTTTCCTTGGTTATTTTTGTTGTGAGGGTTGGGATGGACAGGAGTAACAATGTCTATGTACACGTGTAACTATGAATGTGTACAGGTGTAACAGTATCTGTGTGCAGGTGTACTGGGCAGACACAGGTGTGGGCGCCATCTCAAGGGCATACCTCAACGGCACCTGGCAGGAGATCGTGTTTGCACATCGTGACATAGGTATGTACAGTCCACCTTTTACACAGGTATGTGTAGAACACCGCGATACGTACATGCACAACATATACTGACACAGGTATGTGTGTCATATTTAACATGGGTATGTGTAGTAGACTGTGACACATGCATTATCTTAGGCCATGAAAGTCACTCAGAAATTATGATCGTGTTGGTTTTCTGCTAGCAAGTGTGCGTGTGTGTCTTTTGTTGATTGGTTTGTTTACCACGATCTCTCCACCATCCTGTCTGCTTCTCAAATCTTCGTGCATGCAAGTTTCTGTGGGATAAGGAGAATGAGATCTCATGACCTCACATGTGTACCCTGGCAGTGGCAGAGACCCTGTTCCTGGACCATCGTCGCCAGCTGTTGTACTTCATTGACACAACTGGCCACAGGGTGGGACTCATTTCTCTTGCCACGATGGCTTTCAGGATTATCCTGCAATCTCCCGACATCACGTATCATGACCTGACTGGTCACGTGACGACAGGGTGAGCCAACGTATTGGAGGCCACGTAATTTTGTAGCTTTATTGAAATACTTTTTAAAATTTTTCTCTTTTAACCATTCTACTGCAACGCAGTTCGCAATCAGATACCACGTGAAGAAATGTAATAACAGAGCTCCAAATTCAAAACATATTGCTAGTTTTTTTTCAGACGTTCTATTACTGATTTGCTTTAATTATTGTTTGTACTGCTCGGTAACACTAGCTCTTAGCAGTGACACCTTGTCGTGACATTTCTTGCAGGACTCTGTACCTCTCGGGTGTAAGGCTCACGGGTAACAGCTGTTGCCCCGGGGTCATAGTGCGGAGTAACTGGGACGGAAGTGACGTGTGGGACGAACTGACAGGACTGCAGACGCCTCGTGGAATGGTGCTCAGCCAAGACGGTACAGATAGCCTCGGATCTGTTGCATCGTTATGCTCATCGTCGTTGTCTCCACCTCATCACACAGATATTTATTCATTCCTTGCTTAACTATATATCGTCATCATCTGGTTGTCATGTGGATGTAGGTACTAACATATCTAAGTGCTAACAGTTGGAAGCATCCGTTTCAGCACTGCTGTGGGTGGATAGCAGCAACAAGACCCTCAACCTGCTCAACCTGACGACTGGCTCCTCCTCACTTCTCCTCCTCCTGCCAGAGTGGTCTGCCCCTAGGGACCTGGCTGTCCTCGGCAACGTCGCGTACTGGACCGACACCCTGTCACCCTATCTCTCCAGGTCACTAGCACGATCATCAGGTCACTGACACCTTCATCAGGTCCCTAGCATGATCATCATATCATTGACACTATCATCAAGTCACTGACACGAGCTTCAGGTCACTAGCACGATCATCAGGTCACTGACAAGACTCCCAGGTTAACATGATCTTCAGGTCATTCAGTTGATGTTCTCCATAAATCGTACAACTCCTACAACTCTGTGATGCAAGAGAGGTCAATGCCAGAAGATATTCATTTCCAAACATCTAGAACCAGTGATTCCCGTAATCAGTATTTCAAACTTGTTACAGGGTGCCACTCACCGGAGCAGGTCATCCAGAAGAACTAAGTGGGTCTGTGCTGTTCCGCCCCAAAGCAATTACCTCTTACGACAGCCGGGTACACGAAGGTACAAAATAAAGTACTCAAGCGCCATCTGGCGGTCAGACATCGAAATACATTACTAGAGTACATTTCGACAATTCATTCTGGAGCGTGCAATTCTGAGAGATACCTGCTTCCATGATTCACGAACACAGAACATTACTACTCATTATTTGCCATATGTACTACACGTGCACTGTAGTAAGTAAAGTTGTCTTTTCCTTGTGAACGTAGGAGGAACATCAGATGACGTGGACGAGCCGTCAGACGTCCCCCAAGTTCTCGCATCGTTTCAGCCTGTCAGTAATGTCATCAGTGATGTCATGACAGAGAAAGGTAGTCTGTTGACCGTTTGGAGGTAAAGTAAGCATAGTGTCCTAGGTACCTCTCTACCCCAGGGGTTTGCTTTACTTTCCATCCCTACAGTCGTACCATATGTCATCTGCAGCAGTAGCCACCATCCGTACCCACCACCGGGTCCTCTAGATAATCACCCAACCTCCAACGCCTACTTCGCAATCCTTCTATAACACCATGCACCAAGCCACCGCCAGTTTGTTTAACATCTTATAAAGCTTTTGTTAATTGAAAAAAAAAGCTTTCACCATGGCGATAGCATTGACTTTTGTTTTATCTATCTCGACAATATGCATAAAATAAGAAAAGAAAGATGTTGATTTTTATTCAGGATTTTGTACTGTTCCCGCTGTCCCAAACGGACGAGTTTTAAACCACAACGAGGGCGCGTATGTGACATCAGGGCACGTGATCCGGGTAGATTGCTACCCAGGGTACGGTCTGGAGGGGACACGAATTTCGCGCTTCAGTTCTGAGTGCCGACAAGGAAGCTGGATTACCCGTCCAGCGTGCACATGGGGTAAATAACCTTAATCACATAACTCAGGAAAAATATTGTATCGTACCATTATAAAAAATTATAATTTTCTGTGTTTTTGCAAACATATTAACAAACTTATGTATTACCAAGTTTTTACTTGACTGTATTTTTTAATGTTATGGTACTGGAATTTCCATTAATAGAATGTTTGGGATCTTGCTTCCATGTCCGTAGCCATGGCGTATAGAATTAGCGAAGCCAGAGAAGGGCGCCGAGGTCACTACGTCGTCTTCACGTCGTCCACGGAGTTCGCGGTGCCGGCGGACGTGACGTACCTGGACGCGCTGGCGATTGGAGGAGGCGGGGGAGGCATGTACGCCTGTAGTCGGGTGTTCGGCAACTTGACCAAAGCGGGTGATGGCGGGGACAGCCGAGTGGGACGATACCTGCGGGCGGGAGGCGGTCGAGGAGGCTCCACGCGCCAAGGTGAGAAGTTCCGCCATCTTGCGAAGCTGATTTACCGCCCTTCTTTACAGGTCGACAGTTTTTAAAAATTATTTATCATTATTATTTTTCAGGCGATGGTTGTTTGCAGGGTCTGAGTAGACACCGATCTTTTTTAGGATTTGCACACAAGAGAACCTTTGGATGTTTGTTGCCGCGATAGTAACAGTTTTATTCGTTTGCGGGGATAGGAGTTGACTGACGTGACGTTAACTGATTCTATACCTGAGCTGTATCTAAAATGAAATTAAAATAAAAGGACAACATGGGGAGACAATACCTCCAGCAACATCATCCTCACAACAGTCACTTCTGCTATCAGCTGACCAAAATGAAAACAAACAAACAAGTAATAATAAAAATTATGTCTAAGAACCACACTGTGAAAACACTTTTTGTTCACAAGATTCTTCACTGGGGATTCTAGAGAATGTCTTTGTTGTGGTGTCAGTTTAATAACATTCTGTTAAGTCATCCAAACCCGTCAGTAACCATACACATCCTGGCTCTTGCCGAGACATGGAGAGGGGGAATAATCTTTGGCACGTGGATGATGACTAAACAGAACATTCAACATGCAGGTGCATTGGAAGTGGGGGTAGGGACAGTGAGGGTGATGTCGGAAGCAAATACCTTCATGTGATGTCATTGCTTTTAGTCACTCAGGTATTTTACGCAGAAATATCCCCCATGAGTGTGTGTGTGTGCATAATGTGCACATGGTGTGGATGTGCTGCACGTGTCTGTTTGTTGTTCACATCTTTGTGTATGTGTGTTTATGTCTCTACAACAGGAGGACGTGGTGGCTTTGGCACTGTGTTTTTCGGGGGTCAAGGTCAGATGAGTTCCAGTTGTCTGGGAGGAGGTGCAGCGGGAGAAACCGAGTTGTCTAGCAACTGCAGCCTGGGTTCAGCCATGTGTCCCTTTTGTGGAGCAGGAGGGGCCATCCCAGCCTGCAGCCTGTGTCAGCATCGTACAGGAGGATGCCGCGGACGGTGGGCAGTACCTGGTCAGGTCAGCAGGGACCTTCTAAAAATATTTTATGTCCCCTACATAAGACCCACCAGTCTTTTGTATTTGTTTTCACAAAAGATCTCTAGAAATGCTCAATAAGCAGTCATTTGTCTCAATCATATGACAAAGATATCTAAATGTAATCTTTCGTTAATATTATTATTATTGTTCTTTATTCAAATCTTACTTTTGTTATTGTGATGCACACTGGGTTTCAATTTTATGAAAGGTCTGATGTGCCATAACCTCTGAACCCCTACTTCTGTTGCTCGCCATTGTTATCTCATTATTTTCTGCTTGCCAATGCTATCCTGTTGTTATCTCCATCGCCATTCCAGTGTTTGCTGCATGTCAATATTACCCTATTGTTATGTTTCCAGGAAGCTGGACGCTGATCTCTATGGGGGAGGTGCCACTGGGTGGGCAGGGGGTGGAGGTGGTGGAGGAGGAGGTTACTCACGCATGACAATTGATGTCACACCAGGGGAAATCATTCCTGTGACTGTAGGTGCAGGTGGGCAGCCCTCAGTGGGCCGTGCTGGGGGTGGTGTAGTGGTCCTGACATGGGATGGCCGCTTAGAACATGTCCTTCCATTCCCTGAACACAGTGGTGCGACTTGTCGCGGCTTCACATGGAGTTCACAGCCAGTGGACGCTCTTGACGACCACTTCCTCTGGTGCAACGGACATAATCCTGCTAGGGAACCGTGATATGTGGCACCAATCTTCAGCGGCACTCAGAAAGCAAACAGTTTTTTCAAGAATATGAAGCACAATAGAAGAGAACTAATGGCTTGATTTTCACTTCTTTTAAAAAGTGTATGCCTCAATACTTTGCCTTCATGTTATGGTGGCAGCACATGTACTTAAAAAATCTGTGTATATATATATACACACACATATGTGTGCGCTTGCATGTTTAGATTAATGTTCAGATTTATGCTTTTCTGCCCTCTCCCCATCCACTTTTGCATAGATTCATGGCACACAAGAGGAAAACATGATGCATTAAGGAAAATGGAATTTTATGAACAATATATTCATAAGATTTTATATATTTTGTGCCTTTTGAATTCAGATTCTTCAAATAAACTTCTGTATCACAAAGTCCAAGAAATTAGAAGAAAACAAAGAAAACTAAAAAAAAATCAAAATAAGTACTGTTGGTCCACACATGTAGAAAAGTAGCAACAAAAGATAAATACATCCATTACATACACATGTGTAAACAAGTACACAACATGCATGTACAAACAATTCCAGTCCTACTTCCCACAATGCTTCTGGGGGCAGCCTAAGTGTATTGTACCACAGGTGAAGAGAACATCACAGACATGCTGTCAAAATACTTTAAAACTTTTCAAAATGGATTTTTTAGGCTAGGATCGAATGTGCTTTTAAAGGACTTGTACACCAAGAGTTTAATGGCAACATTTGCTCATGTATGAATGATGAAATTGTTGCAAGTATGGATTTTCTTTCTCTTTCATACATGTGGACACACATGTACAAATACATAGCACCCTCAAAGTAACTGTTGAGTCCATACATTGCAATAAGTGAACAATCACTTTTCCATGCATAATATGTGCTCATCCCCACATCATGTAACTGTAGTAATCACTTTCTTACTTAGAAGCCAAAAGCCCTTTATGTTTTATAAAACCCTTACACTTTCTTCTCATATCAAGTAGTAATATTCGTTGGTTATATGCAATAACAAACTCAGAAAGGTTTTGATATTCCCACTTTGCACATTCTTCAAAAATACCGTTCTCATATCCTTGATTCATTGGCAACATGGTAAGGTGAAACTGTTGGAATCATAATTTTTTCTGACATCTTCTGTTGATGGAACAGCAATGTTCATAAATAAAATAAATGTTACACCTGGTCCTTAATAGGCATACTAGTCTACTCTGTTACTTTTCAAAGAAATCTAAGTGGATGTTGAATAAAATAAAAAGCTTTGAAGATTAAGAGGAAAAAGTCGGTGTGTTATTTATAACAAACATTATGGAAGGGAGCGGACCGCACATTACAAATATTCCGTTTTTCTGGTAAACCTCTGTAATAAGCAGACTACTGGCACTGAAAAATATAGGAACTGTTTTCTTTAAAACTGGACTTGCTCATTTCAGCAAATTTTAGAAAAGTTGATATTATGGCTGCATACAAAACATTCCTTTCATTGTTTCTATGGCAACAATGAGATGTTTACAGGTTAATGTACAAAGCTCTAAGGCACTGCTCATGCAGTTTTGCAAGAATGTCTGCTATATGAGTGCCTCTCACATTTCAGCTCCATTTTTCATAAATATAACTGTTTTAACAACTGAAGGATTGTGCGTACATACAAAGAGTTCAACTGCCTAGTTTTCAGTTAACTTCAAAGAATGTTAAGACGTTAATTTGTACAGATTTTGACTCACTTGGAGTCTGCTTTAACTGTTGTTTGCCTCAGCTGCTTAGGAAAAAATACCCATTAATACTACAGAGGTCAGGAAGTCATGGTCATGATATTTGTGAGGACAGTGATAAGACTGGTAAAGTGACACAGTGTGATAGAGGCCTGAGACAGCTAGAAATCTGTCTTTCACAATACTGAATTAGAGACTCCATCATACATACATTTTTTTAACAAAAATAATTAAGATACAAAATACATTTCCTGAGTAAACATAAAAAAGATCACAAACCAAAACTTAAAATACATTTTTTCCACAAAGCCAAATTTGGCTCATTAAAGAACATGAAATATAGAACCAAATGTTTTGAAAACATAGCATTTGTAGCTGATGCACAACCCAGGACAAATGTAAACAGCAGGATGTAATGGCATAAAAGTTGTTAAGCCAACCACATTTCAGAAGAGAATACTATAAACAATTATTTCAACGAACTGTGATTCATAATTTCATAGACACTGGGGAGAGAAACATGAAGAAATTATGAGGGCAAGAAGTTTCCATAGCGAATCACAGACAACAAAGTTTAAAAGATTTTAATGGTCATAAGTGATATGCTTAATGCCAAAATATATTTTCATATTTACTAGCATACTTACTAACATATGTTTATGTTTTCACAAGGTGACAATGTTAATTTAAGTCTCAGTAAGCACTATCATCAAAAATTTTAGAAAACTTTTATTAGGCATTCAAATCTTTCATTATGCTTCAGTCAGTTCCAGACACAAGAATTACTTTGGTTGCAAACAGTGAATGCTGCAGTGAAATTAGCCCTTAATTCCCAGTAAATGTTACAAGATTAAAGACAAAAGTTCTGTATGCCAGCCAGCTAGACTTTATTTTCAGCATTTGGTAAGATCTGCCCCTAAAATCAACCATACACATATCCAAACTGACAACACTACAGGAGTTTTTGAGAAGTAATAGCTGGAATGTTCTGCTTTGAGTGAGAATCCCAAACAATTGGAAGTTATCCGTATTAAGCAAAACCCTGTGAAAATATTGTTAGTAAGTCAATTTTTCAGATCAAATGCGTATCAAATGTGTGAAAAGATTTTGCAAAAGGTGTTGCCAGCCGACATGCAATCATTATAAAACAAAGATTTCATAATGCATAGGACCAGTAGCACACATTCACAGAACACTAATAAATAACTACTTCCTTGATAGCATTTAAACATTTTATCAATGTTTACGTTTCAGGGTTCTCAACCATTTGTAAACATTTATAAAATGTTTAAAAACTTTCTGGGTTATGGTACTAGTGCAACATTTGTCCTGAACTGTACTTTCTTTGGGATCAAGTTTATTGTAGACTTTCTCTTATGCTTGTATAATTCTTTTTTGGATGGCTGCAAATGGCAATAATGCTGTTTATGATTAAACTGCACACAAAATAACATGCGGTATGGTTCAAAATGGCTGATGGGTTTTGGCATTTACTTCCAGCTCACAAAGAAACAGAGGTGACTAAAAATCTGGTTTGACACAACCTCTTTGTTCATGTAAAAAAGGACAAAAAATAATATGTATAGAAATTAGTTGAACAATAGCTAGTTTCTTGGTGAAACATGATTGGGAAAGACTGTTTATCAGAGTCAGTTCAGAGGTCTCAAATTAGTGAGATAACAATGCAACAAACGTAACAATGCTGATCCCACATGGAACTTGTCTGCCAGCTAGTACACTGCAAGAGTCATCATGCAATAAATCTGCCAGACTCAACACGCTAAAACTAAAAGAAAAAGAAATTATAGCACATTTTTAAAGCATAATTTTGGAATTACAATCAGGCATGCAGACAGATGTCAATGCTCTCTCTCTCACATGCATTTCTGTTCTGCCCAACATATCTTGGAATGGAGTGAGACATATGCTGATAAAAATGTGGCCTAGGCATGCCAGGATGTCATCTTGCAAGTCGGAGCTGTGCATACACAAAAATCCCAAAGCTTGACCACAGGAACAAGCCCCCAGCCAGTGTCTTCCAGAAGCCCTCCGTACTGCTAACTATATGACCACAGAGAAGAGAGAAAAGGCATTTCGCTCAAAGAATATTCTTTTGTAAGCTTAAGAAACTGTCAAAAACAAGCTGAACATAAAAAAAAATATGAGCTAGTGTAAGTCGCACTGTATTTCCAAGGCAAGCTAAATCGATATACAGTCTGTCTTTTTAAGGCAAACCAAATGGGTTTACAGTATGCATTGGAAATGCAAACAAAATGTAAAATACAGTACTGCATTTCAAAGGCAAAAGGACTGTTTTTCAAAGACAAACCAAATGGATAAACAGCCTTGTATTTTGAAGGAAATCAAATTGATATACATTACTGTATTTGAAAGGCAAACCAAATGGATACACAGTACTGTATTTCAAAGGAAACTAAATTGCTATACAGTATTGTATTTCAGTGGCAAACCAAATGGACATAAAGTACTGTAATTCAAAGGCAAGCCAAATAATAGCAAAATAATGTGAGTCTAAAACGAGAGACATGCTTTACTTATGAACATGATGGCTCAAACCATATGAATGCTAACAACTAAAAATAACTTCGAAAAGGTGGTAATAGACACTCTTGGCAAGAAAAGAAGTTGCAAATAAATGAATAGCAAACATGCAGTAAGAAAGGACAAAGTATTTTAAAATAATCTGAATTGTTAAAAGAGCGTTAAATCATCAAGCAAAAAACTATATTTAAGCAAACAGAAAAACATACCACACCATGTACAATGTTATTTTTTAAATGTATAGACATAATTTAGAAAGCTATAACAGCATAATAAGTAATGACAGACTTATGTAATTTATGGTGGAAACCATACACTGATCTATTGCTATGAACACAAAGAGTAGGAGCTGTGATGTCCTCGCCATCTCTTCCTCTCACTCAATCTCTATCCCTTCCTGCCTTTTTCCTCTACTCTTGTGTCTCTGTGCATACTGAAAGAATGTGTCCAGAGCAAACAGTGCATTGAATGATGTGTATAATATTTAATAATATAAAATTCTGTATTGACAGCAGAGAATAAAATGTGTTAATCTGAAATGTAAACTGCTAACTATATGTGTTAGTCAAGATGAAAACAAAATGCTCAAACATTATGGATGATGTGGATGGGACGATATCAGATGGAAGACACTATACAGTAAATATACATAGTTTAGGAGATAAAATACAAATCCAAAGAGAACATGACAAAAAGAACTTAAACACTCTAAAAAATACAGAAAAATTATAGCAGATTACACAAACTCTATGCATGAGATAAAAATGATATGAAAATGTCAGAAAATAGTGTTAAACAAAAACTTCACACCTACTCTGATGCCGGGAAAGAAATTCTGTCAAGAGGCACACACACACACACACACAAAAGAAAATAATGGATGAAAAAGATGAGGCGATGAAGCTGTGTGAAGATATAAAGAATGATGTTGCTCACCTTCAGGAGGGCCGTTATCCTCCCAGTTCAATGACTTCTCAACTGCCATTTTCCACCTCTTGTATTTAGCTTCACATTCTGAAAGACATTCAGCATCAGCAAGTTATATAAAAATCAGATAAGGTGATCTAAATGAAATGGAGGCAGTGTCATATCTGGACAGAGATTACATATGTAAACTGGTACTCTAGCCAGAACAGTTCACTTCTTGAAAGCACAGATTGACAGTTTTGTTTTTTTTTCTCATGTCCAAGTGTTTTCAGGATCAGATTAAATCTATTCATCATCTTACATTCATTTATCAATATGTTACAGATTTACATCATATAAAAGCACCTGGTCACTGTGTAAACAGAAGACAAAATTCAACTTGATAGGCTCAACCATCATGTGGTAAATTGGATTTTAGCCACCAAATGCTACAGTGAGTCTTACTGTCACCACCTCATGAACTGGCTCTCCACAGTTCTTCTCACCTGATGATGGGATGGAGGGGTAAAAAACATCTGTGGTGATTTTGGCAACATCTCCTTTCACTAAATCCCACACCTGAATACCATCTGCAAAACCTGCAGCCATGGCTGCACCTAGAGCTGTTGTCTCTGGCATTGATGGTCGTACTGAAAACAACAGTATGACTATCACAACCGTAAGTGATAATTACAAAATCAGCCAATAACAGACAGTACAAATTATGGACTTATTTGCAGGATTATTATTACTTTAAGTGTTTTTCATTCTGTGTAGTTTATCTTTTGTCCCCTGAAATACTAAATCCTACATTGAAATATGAATAGAAAATGTAAAAAGTTCTATTAAGCATATAAATGTGAAATTTTAGAAAGTTTATGATATTAAATGGCTAAAGATATGTATCAATGGAAGATCAAATTATATAAAGCACTTAAATGTGTCTAACTCAGTCATAAAGCTTGTGGTATGTCATCACAAAGCAGTGTCTGCATTAATGTATTAGATTTTTGTTTCATTTTTTGCTTGTCTAGTTGGTAAAACAAAAAAAAAAAAAAGGGGAGGGGGGATTAAGAAAATTTGTGTTAAAGTAGCAGGCAAAGTAGCAAATGCACACATACTATCTGAAGGTCTGCTTTCCAATTAAGCAAATGTGCTGACTGCATTACACCACGGACAAGAGACCAGGCACTGTACTTACCAACTCTGATTTGCAGGATGTCTGCTTGCAGTTGCATCAAAAGGCTGTTGGCAGTCATGCCGCCATCCACTTGCAGAGATGTCAGTGGAATCCCGCTGTCCTGGTTCATGGCCTCTAATAGCTGACAGCCGTGCAAATTGTATGACACAATCATGTGACACAAGCTTATTTTATAGGTAGCCTCCCTATACAGACACCTTGCATTGCCCATTTTTACTGCTTGTTTTTACTGGTTTTCAAGTTAGCAGAGGGGTAAAAAGCAGAGTTAGGGATGTGTGCAGTCTAAAGCCTGATTTAATTCTGACATTAAATTGTTTAGCTTCAGAAAGAACTAAAATGAAAAGAACTACTAAGAACTTAACATCAAGAAAAAAAGTTATAGTAGCAATGCATGATAAAAACTAACTGCACAATAATTTAAGTTGTCTTTAAATCAGAATGCATGTATCAATGATTTAATTAATAATAAAAATTATGAAGCAAAAGCTTTGAGGAGACAAATATAGCCATTAGAGTTACACTGCCCTTAAGCATCTATAAAAGCTGGACAACAATTGATTAATAAAAGCTTGATCGACTTAAAAAAGGAGCTTTATAAAACTAAATAATGTTAATAAATGCTATATATACATACAATGTTTACTCAATAAATGATATGCTTTCTAACAATACTGTGTTCCATTTGGGGTTCTGTTAAATGTTGGGAAATAAAACTATTATGTTGAAAATAATATTGGTAGGATACTATTATTCAACAATCACGTCATCTGTAAACTGCTAAAAAACAAAACCCCTTAGAAAATGCACAGTACTGTGCCAATGATAACGTGGAGCCTGCTTCATAACTGTGCAAGAACTTCAGGTATAATACAGGCTTTTGATCATGAACTATTACACTTCTAATAAAAAAAAAAAGCTCCACAAGAAATGTTGCAGTGATCAAAGCAATGAGGTTCTTTTGTATTAGGGCAATAATAATGCCAGAGATAACATAGGAAATGAGAAGGCTTAAATTAAAGTCATTGTATTATAATCTTGGCATTTTCAGATCATAGCCCTCTTCAACCTCAGTGTCATGCAAATTTTGTGGCAGCAGTTTGTGCCACTAATATTAGTGACTTGAACTTTTAAAAGACTGCAATGATTACTAAAGCATCTGTCTGATGGTTAATAAGACTCACTCTCAGGCATTAAATGCTATCATTCTTCTTCTTGTTCCTATTCGCCCCCAGTGGAGCATAGGGCCACAGCCACACCCCGCCATCGGACCTGGTTAAATGCTCTCATTGGTATTAGGAAATCTACTAACAATGTTGTTAATTTTTCACAGCACTGCTCAATTTATTAAGAAATTAAAAATCACCCATTACTATTAAAAGCAAAATTGTAAGACAAAAAACAAACCTCTTTAGTCTGAAAGCAAACAGCCTCCAAGGCAGCTCGTGCAATGTGGTGTTTGGTTGTGAACTGCGACAGGCCGCAAATTATTCTGTGGACATCATAACCATCTTTGACTGCACCAAATGTGAAAATCATCTTGGAAATTAGTGAGGTTTAAGAGACAGCAGTATATCACAGCTGAATTCAAGACTTGTCATTCCTGCAGGAAAACTTTTCACTTGCAATAAAAAATTGCAAAAAGCATCACATATTTACTGAGGATTTTTCTTGATTTAGTTGCTGTGGTGGCTGTTAGCTTTGTTAGAGTTATTGTCTAAGTCAGTTCTTGACTAGCATAGCGAAATGGAAAGCCACAAATATTAATAGTGTCACAGAGGGGTGACATGGGGTTAACTAGTTAGCACAGCGTGGGTGGCCAAACCCTTAAGGCAGTTTTCTTTTCTCTTAATCCTTTCTAAGGTGACTGGACGTTTCGGGGGCGAAAGCGGACACGTGCCGATAATGGTGTCATCACCATCAAAGAACACCGAAAAAGTGATTTTTAAAGACAACCAGGACATTTGATGGACTTGCCAGAAAGCCAGAAAGCGGGACATTGGGCGTCCCGCCCGATGAGCAGGCGGGACATGAGGTCAAAAGCGGGACTGTCCTGCCTAAAGCGGGACGTCTGGTCACCTTATCCTTTCTGTTAAGAATAATTTTTGTTTGCAAAATATGTTAACCTGTAACTCACTCTAGTACTTCTTCCTGCAAAAGAAATGAGTTAAAAGAAAATAGAAACCAAAATTAGAATGCATTTATATAATGTAAAAACACTTTAAGAAGCCAGATGCTGAAAGCTGCTCACCCACGGGCACTGTCTTGCCAATATGGGCAAAAAAGCCCAGAGAAGGCTGGAACAAAGTAACAGCCATGTGTGCCATCTACTTGCTGAGCTAAAGTCTCTGGTGAGGAAAACAAAACCACCGAATGAGCAACTACTCAAAAAAAAATAAAATGATTAAGCTTAAGTAACAAACTGTTTGACCACAGCAAAAAAGTTAGAAATCATGAAACAGATGGGAGAAGAGATAAGGAGCCGACTTGGAAAAAAAGTTGACAAACATTTAAAAAAAGAATGCAGAGAACTCATCGCAGACATACCAACTTCAGCTGAACTACTGATGATACCCAGGTTGTCACGTAACCACCGCACACATGCTCCAGTCACTGCAATAGCACCCTGCAGTCACAGAAATGTTTAGTGAGAAGCTCACAAAGTCACCAATATATTCACAAAAATGTACAAAGAAAAACTGATAGATGCCATCCTCAAAAAACAGTTTGCATAAATCAATAAAAAGACAAATATATGACACAGAACTGGTAAGAGGAATCTTCTTCATGGAAGTGTGGCATGCTATGTGAACTGTATGGTAAGGTCTGCTATGACATATACGGTCTATTCTATGGTCTATGATTGAGAGCAAGAAACAGTTCAACCACATAGAAGCTCTATTTAACAGAAAAAGGAGGCTCTGACAGCTTGGAGCAGATCATTACAATCCATTCTCACCTCCAGCGCATACACTGTTGGCTTGTTGGGACCCAGTTTGTAGGCAACTGTTGTTAGAAGACCTGTTTTGGACTCCACTGGCTGCGACAAGTATGAATATACAACATACAGTTTTGTTGCTTATTTATGGCACTGACTATTTACAGAAGAACACAACCAATACAGCTGTATACATTCACTACCTCCAGGAAAAGAGCTTCTACTTCTATACATTTTGTTAGTTTGTCAATGCATGTTATGAAAAACAGAAAACAATAATCATGTCCACATTTATGGCTACCTACCATGTTCAAAATTATTCAGCTCAGATTGTTCAATTACACTCATGAAAGTTACTAAAGCCAACAAACTAACTGAAAATCGATTCCTATTGAAGGTTTGATGACTAACTTCCATTAGCCCTTTCAAGCATCTACAAAAAAAGGGACAGGTTATGATCAGGAATATTTTATTGCTTTCAGACAGACCATTTTTTTTTCTTCATTTCCTTTTGATTTGGCGGTGTGGAAGTGTTATGTTTTGGAAACATTAACTATGGCGTAACTTTAAAAGGGTAGATAGGCTTCAAATGTAATGTAAAGCTGACAAATAAAGAGATTTTTAGGAAATATTTCACACCTGAGTTCCTGTGTTGTAAAGAAGAAAACAGCCAGTGCCATACCTGACAAGACAAAAAAACAAACAAACAAACAAAAAAACATTGTCTTAAGACCCATGACCCTGAATTTTAAATGTTGGCTCTGAAGACATTTTTAACTGTTTGAGATGTTCTGAAATAGTTTTTATAACTGATACAAACATTCCTGTCATAACTGATATGAATAGCCGTGTCATAAAACTGTAAAGTAAGTCTTTGAAGATGTATAAATCATTTTAAATCATGCAATAACTGTTAGCAATGTTAGTCTGAAATTCAGCAAGATGAAGTATGTCCACTCACGTGTTTTTAGCCTGTCCTAGTCTAAAACATGTCTGTCCAACTAGAGCTGCCTGTTGGTCCCCCAGGATCTGCGCGCACACACACACACTAATTCATATTACTATATAATCAATTAACAACTTTTCTTTCAAGCATGCTACTTTTATACTGACACATCACTTCCTTAAAAGAAATAAGTCTATGGCACACAACTTTTGGTTTAGAAATGTTAAGCCAATTAGCTAACTAAGGCAAGTACCTATTTGTATATTTATAATTATGTGTGTGCACATCTTTACTTGCTTTTTCCAGTAACACATTTGATTATGATGAGGGGAAAAAACCCTGATCGCATCAATAGATGTGATTTCACTACCCATCTCTTCCCCCATTTCAACCCATTCCCTGCACACAACACACGTGCAAAATAAATAAAGAAAATAATGTCAAATAGAAACAAGAAATTAAACCATGAAAAGGAGTTTACCCCTGATATGGGCACACCAGTTAGTGAGCCTATGGCCACTTTGCCATAGATTTCTGAAGAACTCCTGATTTCAGGTAGTATACTCTTTGGAATGTCAAAAAAACTGAAAGACCAAAGAAGAATGTTCTTTTCACATATGCAGGATCAAAAGAAAATCAAATTTTTCTTTATGCTTCTTAACAGAAGTAGTGAAATTTATATTTTGGCCTTACCTGCAAAGAAAGTCATCCCAGCAAAGTGTATTAATATTCATAAGCATTGTTCGACTTGCATTGGTCACATCAGTCATGTGACAACCTCCTTTAGTTCCTCCTGTAAGATTCTATGAGGGTAAACAGCAACAAGCAAGCAGTATAGTCATTCAACAGCTTTTCAAAATAATTAACAGTGACTGGCTTATTTTTATCCTGGCTTATTTGATGAAGTCAATCTCAAAATTAACTGACCTTATATATACACTGCAAAGTCAAGTAAGACTTCAACATATCTTTTGCTACTCTTGTGAAATAATCTTTTACTAAACAAACAGACTTATAAGGTGAAATAAAGACTTTTAGCAGCTCGCAAATTTAAGCATGAGATGAATCATGGATCAGAAGGTACAAATAACTTGAGCTTAAGCTATTTACCCACAATAGCCATGAATCAACGGTGCCAAACAAACATCTCCCATCTCTGATAGCCTCCTGCACTTTTTCACTGTTCTCCAGAAGCCAACAGAGTTTGACAGCACTGAAGTATGTAGTAATAGGAAGACCGCAGTAAGGCTGCAACAAGGGAGACATTTCAGGCATATAGCCATGAATCTTTCCCATCATCTGCACGATATGTGAAAGATAAAGAAAAAGAGAACACAGAAAAGGAGTATATTTCTATACTCTGCCAGACCTTACCCTGAGATAGTCTTTATCCTGCTGAGGAGCTTTCTGTAGCAGCTTTTTCACTGTGGATGATGTCCTCAAGTCCAACCAAACTAAGGTCCAATGATAAGACAAATAATAATAAAAAATGATGAAAACAACAATAATGATAATGAGGATTTTACTTAGAAAACAGATGAGGTTATCAGCTGAAAGAAACATTATACTAGAGTAGATATGTTGAAAGGCCACTAGCTGCTATTGGTATAGTGACCTTTATATAAGTTGTCAGGATTCAGTGTTTACTATGTGCTGCAAATGCAGTCCTTCATGCTAAGCAGAACTTACCTATGGCATTATGCAGTGGTTCACCAGTTAGTTTGTCCCACACCAATGTAGTCTCTCTTTGATTTGTGATGCCAATACCTGGAAGGGAACCAAACCAATCCATCAATATGCATATGCATACCAACATATGCATGTGTAATCAATCATATATATATATACACACATATAAACACATACAAAACATGCATGCACATATACACTCTCCTAAATATCTTTCTAAATTTTAGGTCTGTGGCCAATTAAAATCTGTTTACTAATGTCACTGTTTATTAACCACAGAAATTGAACAATCTCACATGATTAGTTAGAGTTAAAAATAATTATTAAAATCTGTACATTAGATATAACATGTCATATACAGGAAAGGGAGCAGAGAAAACTTAACAGAGTGTTGGTGTAATGTGTTTTGAAACGTCAGATGCCATTTTCATAGCCCACTTTTCTATAATATGTGACATGACAATCATGTTCTTTGAATGTATTCAAGCATCATTTAAACCTTGATCAAACTTCATTACTTAAAATTAATAGAATTAGTAATAAAGACCACAATAATTATTAACCGTAGTCAGCATCAACTACTAAAGTGGCAGGTACTGAAATACTCATTGGTTTCACCAGTAAGGTAGCACGATAATGAAACCCTCTATAATCACGATTTATAAAGGAGATTTACTTTAAAAGATACACTAATTGAAGGTGAAGTTAACTTACATCTGATGTCTGCTATACCCCGCCCAAGTTCTGCTAAATTTTTGATAGCACTGTTAATGCACGTATTAACAGACTCCAGGATTTCAAGAGGATCCACCTCAACCCATCTGTTCCATAATCATGAATATATTTTAATATTAATAAAATTATATTAACAAAACACAGTCTACCAGAAAATTAACAGATAATTTTCATGGCCATGTATATAGACATAAACCTATGTTAAACTGGAATACCAAAGCTCAGCAATTTTATTTAAACTTATCAACAATGAAAAACAAACTTTTGTGAATTTGTCCAGTATTGCTCTACTGTTAAAGTATGGCAGAAACATTTGGTTTAAGGTGCAGAAACATTACTTTGTTTATCTGAATTGAATAAAACACACACACACACATGCAGTCATTCCATAAAAATCTGTTTTAATCAATCTAGTCTGCACTCACCCTTCACGTGGATAAAAGTGTCTTATTTCCGTCTGATGATAGGTAACAAGCTCCGCAGTACGACTGTTGAAGATCTGGTAAAGAAAAGAGAGAGACAATGCGAAGTGAATTCCAACACTTAACTTTTAAAGCATTGATTTAGTAGAGCCGTTAGCGGTACCGAGGGAATGCCTGCGTAAACATACAAGGGAAAGGGGGACATCGCTTCTCCTATGGGTTGCACTGCTAAGCAGAAACCGAGGACCCTCTGCTCCATCGATATTGCAATCTGTTTCACTTGCGCTGCTACTATGCCTGTCAGCTCACATCTGTGACTATCACTGGAGAAATTCTAAGATCAACACGAGCAGAAATCAGAGTTGTTACTAAAATGCCTCTCAAAAGACACTGCAGTATCCCTTTTATGCAACCTCAACAGGAATTAAAAATTACCAAAAATCTGGAGCTACTAGTCCCTTGGTCGACTGCCCCAACAAGATCAACATCTCCTCGAGCCGCCATAATAGCAAGAGTGCTTTCCCTTTTCACTGCCTTTGATACCTTTGAACCTTGGACTACAAGAAAGATAACCGAGACAACACGTGTCTTATTCCCTCCCCTTACGTAAAACAAAATGCTCAAAAACGAGTCCATGGAGATGGGGGAAGGGGATAGGAGTTTTACGCCGAATCAGTAGCTAAGGTTATCTGGCATGGCACATTCCTTCCACACCAATGTCTCTGGCTGCTTCTCCATTGACGGACAAAGCTTATTAGTTAAATAACCAACTTGTTACTGCCAAACAAGTGGCAGTCCACAGACATTATCACACAAGATGATGTTGACATGACATTTAAAGGTTTGATGCAGACTGAATATCAGCTGGACCGTTTTCATTCATCCTTAATTTAGTATTTCACCACTCCATGAACACTAATCACTCTCGTGCCTTTATGTCAAAAGTTTAGACATTGTTTTCTTTTTTTCCTTTTTTTTTTTGTTGTTGTTGTTGTCTGTTTGGCCAAGAGTGTTGATGCACAAAAAAATATTTTTAACTACAAAAGTTCCAATTTTAAATAATCATTATGTTAAAATTAAAATAATACAAGATATGTAAGTTGCAAAGTCTTTCAGTGGATTAGTAGCAACAACCTCTACTGACAGGACGCCAGATATGACTCCACTTCATGATTTGAGAAATATGAGATTGAAGTATGTCACAAACCTGCTGCGCTATATTTTTTAATGTTTTTTGTTTTGTTTTTTTTTAGCTAGGAAGGAGCCAGGGAAAAAGTAACTGGAAGGGGGAGGTTGAAAGACAGCAATTACTGTCTGAGTGCGCGCCACACAGGATGGCCGCCGGGCTTTGTTTTTTTTTTTTTTTTTTTTTTTAATAATCAACTGGTGTTGATAGGTTGTTTTGTTCGAAGAACAAAGGAAGAGTGTTTGAGTGTTTGGGATGTTGTTGTGTGAGTTTTCCTTGACGGGGGCGGGGAGAAGTAACAGTCTCCTCGTGTCATCAGTGTGTCCGGACGTTTTGTTTGCAACAAGTCTTGAACCGACTTGGTGTTGTAGTCCTGACCGGACTGTGCACATCCTGACCAGATTTGTGTTATTTAACAAGTCCTGAACAGAATTGGAAGTTAGCCTTGACTGGACAGGGCACATCCTGACCAGATTTGTATCTGTTGAGGTGAGTGTGTATCTTTGTTGATTGTTCGGTGAGCATATGTGTTTAATGTTTGAAGAATGTTAGTTAAGTTTTGAACTTGCCATTTAGCTAAAGACTTTTTTCTCCAGGTTTTTGTGGGTTTTTTTTTTCTCACTTTTGTTGTTTGATCTTCGCTTATTCATCGTATCCTCCTCGGGCTCACCAACCAGAGCCGAATTAGAAATAACTTCAGGAAGAGCATCGGTGAACCCCTACCCCCTTCCGCTGATTGCTGCGCGCGCGTCTGATAGGTCACGTGGTGTGTCGACTGGTAAATCACCCATTTCTTCACCTTCTCAACTGGCGCTCCGATTGAACGCCGCATATTTTACGACCGGGTAGGTCGCCAGGCCCGTCATCACGGTCACGTGGCTACCCTCGGGCAATCAAACTTTAGCATTCTAATGTGATGCAAGCCAAGACTGCATCGATATTAGCCAACTCTAAAATGTCTGGATCATCACTTCATCTGAGTTAGTGTCACTGACATTGTTCATTTTATTTTTTATCCAGTTTTTCTTTCATTTTAAATGGAATTTTTTTATGTTAGGATAATGCAAAAGTAAATGTATTAGTCACCCCTTAGAATAAGGGTAGACTTCGTGTTCTGGAAGTTACTGCATATGGTCACTGGTTTGTGGCCTGTGGATAGGATTCTGCTTCCCCACCCCACCCCCACTCTCCATCCTGCTCATTCTTTTCAGTAAAAATAAAAGTGGCTACCTGATTTATAAGGAGCTATTTAAAGCTTACAGATGTAAATGTGGAGGGAAAGCTTTGATTCCGCTTTCCACGGGACGTACTCTAGACATGATGAGCCACTTCGGCCAGTAGGCTACAGGAGTCCATGCCAGTAAACTACTTCGCTCATTTATTCATGTTTATCTGTTCACCCTGGCCATGCCTAGCATTATGCTAGCACATAGCTAGCTTGGTTACGAGTGCTTGCGTTTTGCTCAGTACAAACTCAAGCCAAAGGCATGATAGACTAGCTGCCTTGACTAGCCACTGTGTTTCCACATGTAATGTTTCATCAGGTAGTGTTTGTAAGCATAAAGCCAGCCATCTGTTCATGTGTTTGATGTGCATCCAGATGGCCGCTACAAGTGACCTCAGGTCGGTTATTTTGATGAGACTGATATTTTTCAAACTCTGATGTGATCTCACTTGTTTTTCGAAAATCCTAACAAGTGATCACTTGTCATGATGGTGAGAGTAGAAAAGCAGTCTTCATATGAATGCTGACCGCAGTCCATCCCTTTCCACATTCTAGAATTTTATGCGGTTACAAATCGAAAGGTGAATAATGATTTTAGTTATTTATTTATTGGGCGTCATCACGGATTTCTTTTAATGTGATCTTGCTCTTTCTTACACACACATGCGTGCACCCCTCCAGTGAGACTTGAAAGAGAGAGAGAACGCTCACTCGCTAGAACACACACACCCTCTCTCTCTCTCATCCACGCACGTACGCACACACACACACACAGTGGCCTGTCTCTCCGGGGGCAAGCGAGGCCAGTCAGTTGGAGGCCTCGGTAAACTCAGACCCCTCTTTGTCTCCGCATCTCTGAAAAGTTTGTCACTGTCCTGGCCTAGTCTGCTGGGACAGCCAGTCCCAGGTCGACCATACATTATCTTCATCATCCAGCGGTCCTCTTCGACCCGCCGCCCTGCAGCCGCGGTAGCATCGTGGGTGATCGCGTTGTTTGTGAGGAGAGAAAGAATGTGTGTATATGTGCGTGTGATTGTGTGTGTGTGTGTTTGCTTGCTTGTTTGTTGTTTGTTTTTTTGTTTTGTTTTGTTTTGTTTTGTTTTACCAGGAGAGGAGTCTTTCGATTTGCAATAAATAAAATTCTTTTACCAGCTTCATTACGAAAACGTGCTCACCAGACACCATTGTGGGCAATGCGAATCTGAGGATAATTTAATAGAGAGAAAAAGAGAGAGATAATTTAATCGGTGTGTGTGTGCACGCGTGCAAAATGTACATTTGGAAGACAGCGTAATGATAAAAATGAGAGAGAAGAAGGGGTGAATAGGAAAGCACTTACACACAAATAAACAAAATAAAACACTACACACACGCGCGAGAATAAGTTTGCTGTGGACTCCATGTCTTGCATCTCTATTGGTATTGGTACAATATCATCATCAATAATAATAAGTATAAAAAATAATAATAAAATTTATATTAATTATTATTATTGAACAACAAAAATAAAAAGCTTAGACACTAGACAAAGTAAGAATCACCACTCTCACATTTTCATGATAATGGACTGATTTTTTTTTAACCAAGAGCCTAGCATTACTTCAAAAGCTGTTGTTATTTACTGTTTTTATTTCACATCACTAGAAACTGTTGATTCTGGGAGAGCAAGATAGAGTTGTTTGTCTGCGAAATGACCACGTGATACTTCATGTAAACAAACACCGAAAACCAAGGTTAAATATAAAGGAAACAACTGCCACGTGACAGCTTGAATGACTTTTGTACAACGGACAGGGCTGTGGGTCACGCGACGTCAGCACAAGGTTCGCCAACGTTCTTCCTCTTCTATCTACTCTCTAACGTCCTCTTCTTCTCTCTATTCTCCAGCGTCCTTCTTCTTCTAAAAATGCCCTCTAACGTCCTTCTGCTTCCATATCCCTTCTCAACGTCTCACTCCCTTACCTCACTATTTCTTTTGACGTCACTATACGTCATTTTTCACGTTCTATTTAGAGAACGTCCATCATTCGCACGCTTTCATCTACATACGCGCCCAGTCCTAGCACTCTGACTAGATCCATGACACTGTGGTAGGCCTGTAAGTCCAGATGTAACTCTGCTTTCAACATGATCATAGACTTACAAAATGGTGGAAGCAGCACACACACACACACAAACCCACTTATCTTTTTAGTCTTCTTTGTCCTCCTAGTGCCGCAACCATACCACCCCAGCGGATCCGGTTCTGGGCCGAGGATCGATCTCCTCCTGGTCTGTCTCCGAACCCTGCGTTTCATCTGTGGGTTTAAGTGCAGAACTTGTCTGGTTAACTCGGTGTCAAATTGCAATAAAATCAAATTGTCAACCGTACACTGCAGTCTATGCAAAAACTTTATTAAATACATTTTTTAACTAAAACAAGGATATCGGCCGGCAGCTCTTCCTTGCGATGTAAGTGTAGAAGCAGGACTGAAGTATCGTTGGAAGTCAGAGAAACATTGCAGTGTACTGCTGACGTCAAGCAATGTCTGTGAGACACAATAACAAAACACGTTAATGCTTTGTAC